>NW_007380174.1:0-7328 GCF_000475195.1 Diaphorina citri | reverse complement strand
TCGTTCTCTCTTCGATTTCGGGCCGATAAGACTTTGCGGTTACAGTTCCTCGATCCAAACTCTCAAAAAACAAAAAAAAAAAAAAAAAACTATATTGAAGAGGTAGCAGTAACACAACTGTTGTACAGGTAGAAAAAAAATGCAAGTTTATGTGAAAAACTTTAGTTAACAATATCGAACCGACCGACGCGACGTCACTCCAAGGTCCGGGCAAAGCTTATACAAATACCTACACGAATATTCAAGAAGATTGGTATTGGTAAAGGTAGGGCCATCGGCTTTAATAAACGCCCTTGGTCACTGCGACCTGGTTAGATCTTTTGTGACATTCCCTTATTCAAGAAGATACACGAGCTTTTGTAGAGTCCTCCCAATAATTATCAATAGAAATCAAAATATTTAAGTATTTAAGCTGTTTTTCTCAATAGGTAAACATTTTTTTTAAAGAGGTTTGACAGAGGGAACTGTAACTGCTATGGTCTTATCGTCCCGAAATCGAAGAGAGAAGGAAGACAGGATAGGAAAAAGCCAGCCGTTCCGAGAACGAACATTATATCATCAGGATAAAATCCGCCCCGGGCGGGAATCGAACCCGCGGCCTAGCGCTTACAAGGCAGACGCACTACCAACTAAGCGAACTAGGCTGGCTAGGTAAACATTAAATCTGTTTTTCTTAAAAGTCAACTCTCGGCTTCTCTCCCTTTGCTATTTCACCGCTTTAATTACAAAATTTGCTATACCATAATGATCTTTTTCAAGTGACCTCTAAAAACCCATAATAATCCTTTTCAATTGAACTAACTTTACACAACACAAATTGAGCTATGGTCTCGAAAGTATGAGCAAGTTGAAAAGAACGACTCTTTCCAGTGAACTATTCAGTGAGTCAGATCCTAAAACATGTAACTAGCTCTGCTGCCTTGTTAGCGCTGGGTTGGGTTCGATTCCCGCCCAGGGAAGATTCTATCCCAAACAGATAAGGTTCGTTCTCCAAACGGTTTGCTTTCTCCTATCCTGTCTTTCTTTTCCTCTACGCTTTGGAACGATAAGACCTTGGCTGTTACAGTTTCCACTATTCAAACTTCTTTAAAATAATAATAATAATAATGAAAATAAAAATCTTGACTCCAGGACGTTAGGATGACTCACTGATTGAGTAGGTCACTCAAAAACGAATAGTTCTTAACTCACTCACTTTCCACAGTTTTCGTACACAAATAAGACCTTGGCTGTTACAGTTTCCACTATTCAAACTTCTTTAAAATAATAATAATAATAATGAAAATAAAAATCTTGACTCCAGGAAGTTAGGATGACTCACTGATTGAGTAGTTCACTCAAAAACGAATAGTTCTTAACGCACTCACTTTCGACAGTTTTCGTACACATCTCTCGTTTGGAACTCGAGCTGAGAATGTCTCATTGAACTATATACTTTACAAGATAAGAAACAAATTGAGCTAGAGAAGACATATATGAGGACGTATTCTGGATCACTCCGAGTCTGAAGAGCCAGATGATTCAGAGAGTTGCAGATCCTCGTTGAGAAGAAGTTCGGGCACCGAGAGTAGAGGCGACATTTTGCCGTTAGCTGCGCTACTGTGACCTGAAATGACAATACAAATACAAATTATAAATATAGGTATAGAATTACGAACTAAGCTGGCTTTGACAGAGGGAACTGTAACTGCTATGGTGTTATCGTCCCGAAATCGAAGAGAGAAGGAAGACAGGATAGGAGAAAGCCAGCCGTTACGAGAACGAACATTATCCCAGCAGGATAAAATCCGCCCCGGGCGGGAATCGAACCCGCGGCCTAGCGCTTACAAGGCAGACGCACTACCAACTAAGCTAACTAGGCTGGCTTAAAAAGTTGGCTCTAGACAAGCTAACTAGGCTGGCTTTAGACAAGCTCACTAGGCTGGCTAAAGCCCAAAGCAATCGCCCTAGTTAGGGCTGATTGAGAGGCTGACGAAAAACGCCGACCCCGTCTGTACACGGGAAAAGGCAAAGAAAAAATAATAATAATAACCTAGGCTGGCCAAAGTCAGCCCTTGTTCCTTTGCCCTCCTTTGATGAAAAAGCCGGACTAAAAATACGGTAGCGAGTGTGTCTTGTAAGCGCTAGGTCACAAATTCGATTCCCGCCCGAGGCAAACTTTATCCTAGGCAAACGTTGAGTAGAGGCGACATTTTGCCGTTAGCTGCGCTACTGTGACCTGAAATGACAATACAAATACAAATTATAAATATAGGTATAGAATTAAGAACTAAGCTGGCTCTAGACAAGCTAACTAGGCTGGCTTTAGACAAGCTAACTAGGCTGGCTTTAGACAAGCTCACTAGGCTCACTAGGCTGGCTAAAGCCCAAAGCAATCGCCCTAGTTAGGGCTGATTCAGAGGCTGACGAAAAACGCCGACCCCGTCTGTACACGGGAAAAGGTGAAGAAAAAAAATAATAATACCTAGGCTGGCCAAAATCAGCCCTTGTTCCTTTGATGAAAAAGCCCAAAGCCGGACTAAAAATACGGTAGCGAGTGTGTCTTGTAAGCACTAGGTCACGGATTCGATTCCCGCCCGAGGCAAAATTTATCCTAGGTAAACTTCAACAGATAAAGGTCGTTTTTGGAACGGCTGGCTTCCCTGCCAACATTTTTGGTTGTTAGAGAACCCATCTTATTGCATATAGTACGTTATATCGTAAGGTCAACAATGGAGCAGTTGCAAATGGGTAAAAATTATTAATAAATGGTTGATTCCTACGTGAAAAGTAGTGAAAAATCCAAATTTGATGTCAAAACTCCGAAAAAATAACTTTAAAAGGTCGAAAATTCAATTTTTAATTGCTGTTCTAATGAAAAAGTTCAAAGAATTGTGACGTCAGATTTCACGTCAAAATGCGCAGAAACGCTTGCGCACAAACAAACGAAGCGGGATTCATAAATTATGACGTCATCGCCTACGGGAGCGTATGCCGTGACGTCAAAGTTCACGATTTACCGGTATATTTTAAAGATATCAGGATTGAGTCCTAGTTTATCTGCCATGTCATGCCATCTGCTAGATCTCCCTTGGCATGGATGCCAAATGATTTTGATCAATTGTTTCCTCCCTAACTAACAACACTTGGTAAAATGATCAGTTCATTGGCGTTTGTAGAATTCGACTCAGCAAGGTGATTCTCAGAGCCCCCCTTTGAAGAAGTGAAGAGGAATATATGTAACTTTACTGGGTAAAAATTATTAATAAATGGTTGATTCCTACGTAAAAAGTAGTGAAAAATCCAAATCTGATGTCAAAACTCCGAAAAAGTAACTACTTTAAAAGGTCGAAAATTCAAGTTTTAATTGCCGTTCTAATGAAAAGTTCAAAGAATTGTGACGTCGGATTTCACGTCAAAATGCGCAGAAACGCTTGCGCACAAATAAACGAAGCGGGATTCATAAATTATGACGTCATCGCCTACGGGAGCGTATGACGTGACGTCAAAGCTCACGATTTACCGGTATTTTTTAAATCGATTTATCTCGGACTCTAGAAGTCGTAGAAGAAAAAGAAAAAATCCGTTGGTCCTCATTTTCCCTGCTCTATGACTTTGCAATATCACCCAAGTAAGCGCAACTGATCTATTAACCAATCATCAATGTTGTTATGGTTTCTTCTATCCTATGCTCCTCCTCTCCTCGATGTTGGGACGATAAGACCTCCGTGTTGTTATAGGTCCCTCTATCAATAAAGAGGTGAAACTGTTAGCACAAAGCTACGTTTCCACTTGGGCGACATTTGCCGCGCGGCATGCCAGGCTGCAAAAGCCGCCTCTAGGTGGAAACGTGCCGCGTTGGTACAAGTGAAATCCCGTGCCGCCCTCAGGATTTCAACCTGCCTGGAACAGTCTAAATACTCTAAATAAAACACTACTTGTAACTTCTCATTTTTCCTGCTCTATGACTTTGCAATATCACCCAAGTAAGCGCAACTGATCTATTAACCAATCATCAATGTTGTTATGGTTTCTCCTATCCTATGCTCCTCCTCTCTTCGGTTTCGGGACGATAAGACCTCCGTGTTGTTATAGGTCCCTCTATCAATAAAGAGGTGAAACTGTTAGCACAAAGCTTCGTTTCCACTTGGGCGACATTTGCCGCGCGGCATGCCAGGCTGCAAAAGCCGCCTTTAGGTGGAAACGTGCCGCGCGGTACAAGTGAAATGCCGTGCCGCCCTCAGGATTTCAACCTGCCTGGAACAGTCTAAATACTCTAAATAAAACACTACTTGTAACTCATAAAACGAAAGGCTTACCATTCATTTTGAACTTGTTATGCTGAGGAGGGGGAGGAGCAGGGGTAGGTGCTCCCGGGGATGAAGAGTCACTATCACTATCCGAGGAGCTGTTACTTGAACCACTCGATGAAGTGTCGCTGATCTCTCCGATCAGAGAATCACCATTGGTAACATTTTGAATGGTTGGGGATGGTGCAAACTGACTCATTGATGAGGAGTCACCTGAAAACAAATTGTACTTGGTCTCTTGTGGCCCTCGGGTGCGCAAAGGTTAGACAACCCTGGTATAGACTATAGAGGGAACTGTAACAAGATTTTATCGTCCCAAAATCGAAGAGAAAAGGAGAGGATAGGAGAAATCCAGCCGCTCCTAGACCGAACCTTATCTCTTCAGGATAAAATCCGCCCCAAGAGGGATTCGAACCCGCGGCCTAGTGCATACAAGGCAGACGCGCTACCAAAACCAAGCTATCTAAGGCTGGCTGCTAGAGAATGAACCCCCGAGTACAATCCACGTGACATTAAGATCAGGACACATATGTAACCACACCGCGAACATACGGGCGAACGGGCCGAGTGTTGAACGTCCTATGGCGAGAAAAATAATAACAAAAGGCATTTGAACGTGTCGGGACACACATCACCACACCGCGGCCGTGCCATCTCCGCATCGTCACAGACTAGCACTGGCGCTAGTTCAGGTTACTTTTTGATATAGTAATAGCGCGGTGCTCATCAGGCTCGTGCAACATGGAAAGCGAAAACTTATTGAAGAAGTGCGGGAATTCCCTGTTCTGCATGACCAAATGGGACATGTGTCTCGTAAAAAAAAAGAAAAAAAAAAAAAGATGTTAGTAGGTCAGTACAACAGCCAACTGAAGAAAAGAAAGCCAATCTAGCAATTTTAAACTTTTTTTCTTCCAAATACAAGAGTAGTGTTCTACAACATTGAACTTTATGGGTTCAAGTAATAGCATGCCCATCCCACACAGTGTGTCCTTTGTGAAATGGGCAAGAAGAGACACAATACTTTCCTGTTCTGCATGACCGTAGCTCGGAGCGGTATCGGACAAGTGTGTTCTCCTACCACCGTCACTGACAGTCATCCATGTGCCGTGTCGCGGCCTTTGCTCGGGGAGGACGCGGTACCGAGTTCGAACAGATCTAGCTGTGTTCTGACCTTTAGTAGGCTCCACAACGGAAAACCGACCATCGACCCTAGCCTGGCCGTTGTGGACAGACTTATGGAATTTTATCCTCAATGTAATTTGAGAATTTGACAATAATAGTAGTAGCCTACTGCTGGAGTAAAGGGACTTTTCAGTCCTATGCGAGCAGTATAAATAAACACTATTATTATTATTACAACTGTAGATAAACTTCATGACTTGACTTAGACTCGAACCAGCAACCTCCAGATCCGAAGTCCAACACGTTAACCACAACACGACTGAAGTTGGTTCATCGACTTATTTTGAGGCTTCTATAATAAAGATGATTGTATCACCGCCGTTTTCAATTTTCCCCCAAAGCCTGATATTGTAAATTATCTTCTTTGTCATTCTCCCCAGCATCATGTGTTACATCCGCGGGGTCAACTACTGTCGCGTCGCGTTTGGGACATCCTCATGCTTCTACCCACCTCCCCTACCCTGGTACGCGGGTTCGAAACCCTGGGTGGCGAGAATTCTGTGAGTCTCGAACAGCTGATAGACCCCGCCTCCCCGCAGAAGCTTATGTACTCGCTCTGTATTGTGGAGTCCTTGAGTCGACCCTCGTCTTATCGACAAAAAGTAAGTTTTCCTTTTAAGACTGATTTTCAATAAAATAATGAGCAAAGGCGACGCTTGATTACAATACAAAACAGCCATATCGATCTCTTGCGAGATGTGGCCTTCTCAAGGAATTTGTAGATTATGATGCCAAGTAATTATGTAGATTACGCTTCCAGAATTCGCGGTCTTGAGCGGATTTTTGCCAGTTCTTGCCAACTACTCCTTTCAAATCTTTGTCCCATCGGTTGGGTGGTCTGCCTCTGGGTCTAACTAATTCTCTAGGACTCCATTCGTTTACTGTAAAATACGGTCGCGCTGCGCGCTCCCTATTAGCTGCATAGTTGTCAAACTAAAAACATAAACGAAACTCAAATATTAGGCGAGTGAGGAAAAGTTTTCTCTCCCGCAGTCTCTGCTTCCTGTGTACTTCTTATGGATATTTTAGCGATCAAAAATTGATCATATCTCAGGATCGGTTTAGATTTTCGCAAAATCCTTTCTTATTGCACACCTAGACCATAAAAGGAATATTCCTACCAAATTTCAGCTTTCTAGGTGTTGTGGTTCTCGAGGTAGAGCGATCAGTGTGTGAACTATGAAATGTGAATGAGTGAATGGATCTTGTTCTTATAATATAAGATGCCTACTAACCTACTCTAACTAATCACATGTTATACTGATCTTATTTGAACAAGCACCTTGATAATCCATACAGGTTGAGTGCATATCCACTTGGTCAGCAATTCATGAATTAAGTAATTCAGATAAGCATATACATTTTACATTACAGAGGAGAAATTCAAAGCTGATAAGGGATATTATGTTTTCTATCTTCTATTATTTAGACCCTTGTTCTTAGATATAACACCCCTGCACACAGTCAATATTCTTAACAATACTTATTAGACAATTATAACTATTTGTAATGTACAGGATTTCTTGAAATAGGTAGGTACCAGGCTACCAGGTTCATAAGTACCACACTTATTTGACCAAGTACTTCTCTCTATTTTAATGATATCAAGAATAGGTTCTCATACTTAGCGGCTTCACCGCTAAGTCCTGATTTTTCTTAGTGGAGGAATTCCTCCCTTATTAATGGTGATAGCGACTTAGGGTTGCTATCCCATTTTCTATTTTAGATAGATTTGTAATGTCATAATTACCTACTTATTTTAAAATAGGTAGGTGTTACTGACTATACTTACATTGTTGATCAGAAGGTTTTACATACCTACCTCTTAATTTGTATTTTTTTTTTTTTTTTTTTTTT
>NW_007380173.1:0-29459 GCF_000475195.1 Diaphorina citri | reverse complement strand
CATATTGCCTTGTGGTCAGTCAGCTAATTTTCGCACTCCTTATGGCCAATCAGTTGAATTTTGTGTAATCAGTTTTTTCGGTATACCCGGTA
Source organism: Diaphorina citri (assembly GCF_000475195.1). Classification (NCBI taxonomy): domain Eukaryota; kingdom Metazoa; phylum Arthropoda; class Insecta; order Hemiptera; family Psyllidae; genus Diaphorina; species Diaphorina citri. The sequence goes on along the minus strand of NW_007380173.1, from coordinate 29,367 downwards.
AGGTGAAATCTAGAACTCCACTTACCTTTACGCATGCCGAATATTCTAAACTGTAGATTCGAAATTCTAAATTGGCGAAACACGTTAGCGGGAAAAACTACAACTATGTTTGAAAGCTTGTTCTTTTGGTCGAAGGAATTATACAGGGTACTATGGAAGAACAATGGTACGGAAGAGGGGAAAGCTTCATTTGTGTCCTGAAAGAAATCAGGGCACCAAACATTGAAAGCAAAAGGTAGAATTGCAGAATTGGTTAATAAAATTTAATAAATAACTTTTAAACTTTAGATGTGTCAGCTTAGTTACATTGGTTGGTAGTGCGTCTGCCTTGTAAGCGCTGGGCCGATTCGATTCCCACCTGGGGCGGATTTTATCCTGAACGGATAATGTTCGTTCTCGGAACGGCTGGCTTTCTATCCTTTCTTCCTTCTCTATTCGCTTTCGGGACGATAAGACCTTAGCAGTTACAGTTCCCTCTATAAAACGTCTTAAAAATAGTTCAAAGGTAGAAACACACTACCGTCACGTTACGTGAAATCATGGGGAGTCAGAGAGATATACTTCAAAGTTTTCCCATAATATTACGGAAAAACTTTGAACTTTTTAATTTTACCCAATTTAACAATCCCTTTTCCTTCGTGGGGCAAACTACATCTGTGACTCTGACTCCCCATGACTTCACGTGACGTGATGGTAGTGTATTTCTACCTTGAGTTGAGGACTGGATGAGGACTAGTGAAGAAGATCTTGACTCACAACTGATGTTTGGAACGAACATTTTGAGCTACAAATCGGTCAGGGTCACAGTCATAAACTTGTAGCCTGGAAAAGTCGGAAAAATCATCAGTGGTCAAAATGGGAAAAATTGTAAAAACAAATTTTAAGATTTTTTTTATTGATGAAGGTGTACTTTTATTTATTTCTTATTTTTTAACTTTCCAAGTTCTGTTTTTAAAATTTAGAAGAATGTAACAGAGGGCATTACAAAAAGTACTTATGATCGCTATATGTACAGGCATTAAGTATTTTTACTAAACAAATTTGCACCAACGAAAACCAACCTCACGGAAAATACCGTCAACTAAGATAATTTAGTCCCTTTAAAGCAGTGGGCTTGAGGTGTCATAAATATAATTTAATTTAAAACCGCATTGTATTTCTTCATATTGACATTACTCATATCACAAAGATGATTTAATCTCAAATAAAGCATTCATACTCCTAAAAACTAATAGTTCGATGCACCCGCTCTTCGACCTATGGGCTCTCCAAAATCTTACTCGGGGCCTAAAATTTAATGAGCTATCTAAAAGCTGTCGAGGATGTTCACGAAATTTCTCGGAACATCGGAAAACCAAACTCAGACCAGCCACACACTATCAGGTAGACCTGATCAGGTCTATCAATTGTGGCCCCGACCGTGAAAGCCTTTGCTCTGTAACAGTGCTAATTTAATTTAAAACCGCATTGTATTTCTTCATATTGACATTACTCATATCACAAAGATGATTTAATCTCAAATAAAGCATTCATACCTACTCCTAACAACTAATAGTTCGATTTTTTTTTTTTCAAGATGAGTGTTTCACCGCCGTTTTTATTTCGTAGCAATGAAACAACTGCTACATTGGACGCATGTGGTCTTCGACCTATGGGTTCTCCAGAGGCTTACTCGGGGCCTAAAATTTAATGAGTTATCTAAAAGCTGTCGAGGATGTTTACGAAATTTCTCGGAACATCGGAAAACCAAACTCAGACCAGCCACACACTATCAGGTAGACCTGATCAGGTCCACCTAATAGTGAGTGACTGGCCTCAAATTGTGGCCCCGACCGTGAAAGCCTTTGCTCTGTAACAGTGGCTTACCGTCTTGGTGACCTTGAATATCTTCCCCTGTGTCCAGATGACCTTGACTTACCGCCTTGGTGACCTTGAATATCTTCTCCTGTGTCTAGATGACCTTGACTTACCGTCTTGGTGACCTTTAATATCTTCTCGTGTCCAGATGGCCTTGACTTACCGTCTTGGTGACCTTGAATATCTTCCCCTGTGTCCAGATGACCTTGACTTACCGCCTTGGTGACCTTGAATATCTTCTCCTGTGTCTAGATGACCTTGACTTACCGTCTTGGTGACCTTTAATATCTTCTCGTGTCCAGATGGCCTTGACTTACCGTCTTGGTGACCTTGAATATCTTCCCCTGTGTCCAGATGACCTTGACTTACCGCCTTGGTGACCTTGAATATCTTCTCCTGTGTCTAGATGACCTTGACTTACCGTCTTGGTGACCTTTAATATCTTCTCGTGTCCAGATGGCCTTGACTTACCGTCTTGGTGACCTTGAATATCTTCCCCTGTGTCCAGATGACCTTGACTTACCGCCTTGGTGACCTTGAATATCTTCTCCTGTGTCTAGATGACCTTGACTTACCGTCTTGGTGACCTTTAATATCTTCTCGTGTCCAGATGGCCTTGACTTACCGTCTTGGTGACCTTGAATATCTTCCCCTGTGTCCAGATGACCTTGACTTACCGCCTTGGTGACCTTGAATATCTTCTCCTGTGTCTAGATGACCTTGACTTACCGTCTTGGTGACCTTTAATATCTTCTCGTGTCCAGATGGCCTTGACTTACCGTCTTGGTGACCTTGAATATCTTCCCCTGTGTCCAGATGACCTTGACTTACCGCCTTGGTGACCTTGAATATCTTCTCCTGTGTCCAGATGACCCTGACTTACCGTCTTGGTAACCTTGAATATCTTCTCCAGTGTCCAGATGACCTTGACTTACCGTCTCGGTGACCTTGAATGACCTCGTCTTCTTCTCGGTGACCTTGAATATCTTCTCCTGTGTCCGGGTGACCTTGACCGCCTATGGCCGGGACTCCGGGATCTGCGACGGCCGGGAGATTTGGACCGGGACCTTCTCCTACCGTGGCCCGGGGAGAGCCTTTTGGAACGGTCTTTGGATACTGTTCGTCTACCTCTGTGGAGCGAAAGGTTGGATTTTAGTTAAAGAGGAATTCTGTTGTCGAAAAGAAATGAACTTTCAATTAGTGCACCTAATCAGACCTCTATAGGTCCAAATAATGGGGGAACGATATTTGTGACAAGCATTTAAGTATGCTTAACACAATTAAAAATTCCTATAGGTCCAAATAGTAATCTTATTTAGTGAGCGGTACTTTTTTTAGGATTTAGGATTAGGATATCATCAATCCTAGTAAATTATTTTACTTGTTTCCAGAAATCTCTTTCTCTGAGGCCTTGAACCGATTTTAACGAAAGCAAAAACACTAATATTCCTTGCCCACATCCGCGGCACTGCCCGGGGGCAGCGGCAAATTGATGAGCTTCTTGCCCGGGATATTTTGCAGTTCGGCCAGAGCTTGGGACGGAGGAACGGAAGGGGCAATGGCCCCCGGGGCGCCAGCAGTAGGGATCACTTGGATCATGTTACCGAGTTGAACTAGGTTCTGGAAAAAGGGAATTTTCGATTGTAAATACGGAGGAACGGAAGGGGCAATGGCCCCCGGGGCGCCAGCAGTAGGGATTACTTGGATCATGTTACCGAGTTGAACTAGGTTCTGGAAGAAGGGAATTTTCGATTGTAGGTAAATAAAAAAGGAAAAAAATCCGACTTTTTTGAGTCGAAACGAGAAAAAGGAAGAGAGTTTAAAAAGATTAAAAAAAAAGATCACCGCCGTTTTTATTTCGTAGCAATGAAACAACAGCTTCGTAGCAATGAAACAACATTAGACTCATGTGTAGCATGCCCATCCCGTAGTATGTCTCTCATCAGATTGGCTAGAAGAGAAACAATACTTAACATGTAGGTGCTGGGTCAACACGAGAACTCCAGAAAGTAACCCGTTGAAATACTTGCAATCAAAATACGAGTGCAAATTTGAAATACTATCTGGGCAATCGCATGCTGGCTTTTCCCGGCCCCAGTCACCGAATGAACAGTATACGTACCTTCATAGGGGCAGGATTCACACTGGCTCCGGGCATTCCTGGCTGAGAAGCTTGGGGATATTCTGAGGGTACCACGCGTAACATGTTACCCATCTGAAATAGTAGACAAACATTCAATCAAATTCAACCTAGGTAAATATGTAGCATATGAAATTAGGTAAGCCGGTGGAATTGTGGATATAATTTAGGTAAGCAATTAAGCATGTACAATTTTGTTTACAAACTGATATTTTCAGATAGGTAGTTTATAAATACAATTAAAAAAGGAATTTTAATTGTGTTAAACATGAATGCTCTTCACAAATGTCGTTCCTCGCTTAAAATAATACGCCAAATTTCATGACTTGACTTGGACTGGAACCGCCAACTCTTTTATCAGCCTTTAGAGAACTGTCTTTTCGAGATCTTTTTTGTAGAGGTTCAATGTCAGTCCGTTTTTCTTTTAATTTCTCTTTTCTGGTCATTTCAGGGGATTTCAGAAAGGGCTTTTCAATTGGCTCTCGAGGTGATTGTGGTACTCTCACGTCTTCTTCCATATTCACTTCAAATTTTTCCAATTCGAAATTGCTGTCTTGCGCTAAACCTAAAGGGATTACCAGACTATCATCCTCAAGCAGGCCTAAAGGGGCTTCTTTCTTCTTTTCCTTCTTGCTTTTCTTGTCCTTCACCGTTTTCTTCTTTTCTTTGCTCGCCTTCTTCTTCACTGAGGTTGGTTAAAAAAAAAAAAATGTAAAATAAAATGTAAAATTATAGTTAGGTAGGGTACAAGGGGTGAAAATAGTATTGAAAATAATAATAATGAAAATAAATAATAGCAATAATAAATAGAAAGTAAAATCCTACATACCTGTACAACATGACTAGCACCAGAATACTGCTCAGGCCCGGGGGCAGGGCCCACCACACTGTTGGGCCACTCACAATAGCCCCCGCCCCCCATAGGCCCTGCCACCGGTATTTGGTAACCATGGTGATATTGTTCATACGGATAATAGCCCGGACCTGGTTGGCCCATAGAATGACCATGTTGGCCCATGGACTGGCCCATATGCTGAGCCATGTCCTGAGGTAGATCGAACTTCCGATTCAGCACGGCTATCGACGGACGGCGTTCTCATTCTCGCTTTTCCGCTTTCCATTTCTTTAGCCGCTTTATTTTGATTTTTCGATTTCGATATTTCGACTTGTCTAGAGCTTTCGATCTGTTTCGTTCCACTTTCGATCGAACTTCCGATTCAGCACGGCTATCGACGGACGGCGTTCTCATTCTCGCTTTTCCGCTTTCCATTTCTTTAGCCGCTTTATTTTCTTGATTTTTCGATTTCGATATTTCGACTTGTCTAGAGCTTTCGATCTGTTTCGTTCCACTTTTAACAGGAGATTTCGACGGTGACATCTCTCGACTCCAGCTTCGCTTTCGATATTGCCGTTTGGATTCCGAATCTTTCCTGGCCAGCCGACTTTCCGCTTTCGATTCAGTTGATCCAGGTTTCGCATTGTGGTGTTCCACAGGGCTGTTTGCTGGTTCCACAGGCTTTTCCTTGGGCAGCGGAGGAGCGTCTTTCATAACCACGTCGTCTTCACTATCACTCGCCATAGTGGGGGAATATAATTCACTACCTGCTGGTAACGGAGGTCCCAGAGGTTTCAGTGCAGGTAACGGAGGTCCAACAGGTTTCAGCGCCGATCCTGTTAAACTTTTACCTTCGCTTACTGTAACGGGCTGGTTTTCACCCATCTCAACATCCTCGGTGTCCCATTTACTACGAGTAACTTTGGCCATCAGTACATCCTCTTCCAGAACCAGTTTTTCCGAGAATGGTTTCACTTTCTCGAGCGGCGCTTTAGGTAGAGTATTTTTCTCAGCGGGATTTTCTTTCTCAACAGCTTTCTCAGGTAATACCTTGTATTTTTTCTCAGCTGTTGTGTATTTTTCAGGCGAAGTTTTGCTTTCGGCTACTTCGCGGTCCATCCGGTCCATTTCTTCTTCAAAAAAAAAAAAAAAAAAAATTTAAAAAAAAAAAAAAAAAAAAAAACATTCAATTTGGATAAAAAAAAATGCCTAAATAAAATAAATAAAGCAAGATGGTTCAATATTTTGTAGATTAATATGTAATAAAAAAGAAAATTATCTCTGTTGGTTGGAAAATACAGATAGTGTTTGTTTCAAATACCTTAGTATCTAAATTTTTTCCTTGTTGGTTATATGGGATCAAATTCAAAAGGAAAGCTATCTTTTTAGAATAGTCAATATTACCTATGACCTTAGTAAATAATTGAGAAGCTTGTCAATGAACAACTTACCTTTACTGTTATCTGCCTCTGCTGTAGTATCACTTTTTAAATTGATTTGTTTATTGTCCACATCTATGGTAGTATCATTTTGCAAATTAGTTTGATCATCTGCCTCTGGTTTGGTATCTTTTTTAGAATAAATTATCTCCGTTCCAATCCAATCAAATGGTGGCATTGGTGGAAGTTCCAAAGGTATCATAGGTGATTCTAGTGTTGACACGGGCTCGGTGCTGGTAGGGATTTCGTCTGGTTTGACCAGGGTCCAAGTGAGAAGCTCGGGTTCTATTTGATACACATCGTACACTTCGCCTGACGTGGGAATGAGTGCTGTGGACATAGAATAGAGAGAAACAACCAATAAAATTTATTGATGAGCTGCCCAAAGTTTGGGTTGCCAAAACAACACAGCATACTACTCACAAAAAAATGTTACATTAAATTGAGATTGAATATTGAAATAAATAAATAAATAAAAAGGATTTTAACGGATTGAAATAGGATAGAAATAGATTGTGGTTTGACATCTGAAAACAAGGGGGAAAAGGTATTCAAAATAAAATTAAAAAAAAAAAAAAACATTCAATTTGGATGAAAAAATGCCTAAATAAAATAAATAAAGCAAGATGGTTCAATATTTTGTAGATTAATATGTAATAAATAAGAGAATTATCTCTGTTGGTTGGAAAATACAGACAGTGCTTGTTTCAAATACCTTAGTATCTAAATTTTTTCCCTGTTGGTTCCCGGGCACTCGTTACACTGGTAAGATTTCGAGTTGTGTTCCATCTTAACGTGTTTCGACAGGGTTGCACTGTTGAGGAATGTGCTAGGACACCGGCGACAGGTAAACATAAGGGTGTGTGTCTGTGAGATATGGGTGACTAAGCTCTCTTTGCTGTCCAGGACGAGGGAGCACATGTTGCATTGGATAGAAAGGCTAGTCGCCTTATGCTCCAGGTAGAGATGCTTGTACAGCGTCGCTTTGTTATGGAATAGCACATCGCACGGCACGCAGCTCATGTTTATATCCATGTAGTGCTTGACACTGTAATGGTTCAGCATGGTTGTCATGTCGTTCGTCTTCTCCTTGCATTGGTTACACTCGTAGATGGACGGCGTGGTGCCTTGGCAATGCTGTATGGCGAGATGAGGCAGGATTTCATCCCGAGGGACTAAGACATTACAGTTTGTGCATTTCATAAGGAACTGGTTGCTGTGTTTGAACGAGAGATGAGTGGTGAGGGACTCCAAGGACTCATAGTTACGCGTGCATGTCTCACACCGTATGATGACTACTTTGTGTTCCTCCAGGTGTTGTTGGACTTCCTGAAATGGAAAAGAAAAAGACACGGTTAAACCGCTTCATATTAGTTGCTGTTAGAGTGATCTTTTCCATACCAACTTCCGGCCAGGGAAACAAAGGTACACAGAGTACACACTATTTGCAAACAATAGATAAGTACGTATCTAAGGTCAGCCACTCACTATCAGGTAGACCTGACGACAGGTACACCTGGTCTACCTGATAGTGTGTATCCTCATCAGGTATCAGGTAGACCTGATAGACGGACCTTTTCAGCCTGTCAGCTCTACCTGATAGTGAGTAGCTGGCCTCGTACCTCAATCAACACGGCAACATTGCACAGCTGACATTTCAACGTCACGTCCGTGTTATGCTTAGTGTTGATATGTTCTGCTAGGAGCGCCTTGTGCGTGAACTTCACGTCGCATTTCTCGCATGCGAGGATCTTGTAGCCGTGTTCACGCAGCGTGTGCATGCGGAGCGCGTTGAGATCCTGACACTCTACGGAACACTCGTCGCATGAGAAGTTGTCGTGACGGCGCGTGTGATTGCGGAGCGTCACGCTGGAGCGGAACTCCTTGAAGCAGACGTCACACTGGTAGAACTCGCCTAGGGGAATAGAAAGTCAAATCAAATCATGAATCGTTGTGGTAAAGTAGAGAGCTTTTTCACAGCTTTTATGGGTATCACAGCATTAGCAAGTGTCTCATTTACTATTAATATTCAATTTATACTGGTAATGCCGCCACTGGTCGCTACTTGATTCAAGTAGCTACTCATTTGTCCTTACGAGGTTAAGTGTTTAGCCAACACCTGAGAGCAGCCTAAGACGCGTTTTGTTCTTGTTGGAACTCATCAGTTAGACATAGCTCTCAGGTGCTGGCAAAGAATTTGGAAGTGTTCTTTATACTTCAGAGATGGAAATTTTGAGGAAACGAGAACCTGCGTTTTCTATGTAAGATTATATTTAGTGTTGAGTGTTGTTGTGAGCGCCACAAGTGCACCCCGAACTCCAAGCACAGAGCCGAAAAAACTCCGACTCCTCCCGAAATCGAACCTGGGACCTCCGGCGTGCAATCCCAAGTGTGATACCCACTCGGCCACGAAGGTTGAGCAGTGGTGAATATGAACCTTACTGACCTGAGTGCATATCGTAATGCGTAAGTAGCGACCCTTCCACGGTGTAGGTCTTCGAACATATTTCACAAGTATAAGGCTTCATCTTCAGCAGTTGTTCCAAGGCAGGTAGACCCTCGCCAGACTTGGGTTCTTTAGGCTCCTTGTTCCCATGCTGTCTGGTGTAGTGCGCCTTGCAGTTTTCTTTCGATGAGAACGCTTTCTCACATACGCTACACGTGACTGACTTGACATGCTGCTTAGCCTGTGAGGAAAAGTGAATTACACTTGGGTTATAGATTCGTAGAAGCTTAACCCGATCTTTGCCACCTGTGGGGCAAATAAAGAACTTAACTTGGGTTGTAAGTAGATTCATATAAGATTGACCTGACCTTTTGTTTTGCCCCTAGACTTAAGCCTCGGAGTGAGCTTTTGTGTACGGAATTAAGCTAAACCATGAGGGTTGTAGTGTACTCATAGGCCCGACAGAACGTTAAGGATAATGTGAGCAGGCGGATAGCTTGTCGCCAAATGGAAGGTAAAACTCTAGTCCCGAAAAACCCAAGCAGTTATACATCTACAGTCATTATCTTCTTCTTCCTAGCCTTTTCCTAATTAAATAGGATCTGCGTTTCTTTTCATTCTCTTTCAGGCAGACTTATTATGTACCTCATGTCCATCTACAGTGATTATATCCCTTGAAAACAAAATCTCACCTTCCGTAAGGGTGGGTACGGATTGTTCTGCAGTACAGAGGATGCACCTGAGTTAGGATTGGGGGGTAGTTCATGTACTGCTCGGTTGTGAACAAGATATTGCCACTCGTTCATGATAACCACACATCCCTCACGTCACGTCAACTCACGTGACGTGATAGTGTGTTTCTACCTTTATTCTTACCTTCCGTAAGGGTGGGTACGGATTATTCTGCAGCACAGAGCCGGCTCCGGAGTTAGGCTCGGGAGGTAGTTCATGTACTGCACGGTTATGAACGAGATATTGCCACTCGTTCATGATAGCCACACTGCCCTCACGTCACGTCAACTCACATGACGTGATAGTGTGTTTCTACCTTTATTCTTACCTTCTGTAAGGGTGGGTACGGATTGTTCTGCAGCACAGAGGATGCACCAGAGTTAGCTTCGGGGGGTAGTTCATGTACTGCACGGTTATGAACGAGATATTGCCACTCGTTCATGATAGCCACACTGACCTCACGTCACGTCAGCTCACATGACGTGATAGTGTGTTTCTACCTTTATTCTTACCTTCCGTAAGGGTGGGTACGGATTATTCTGCAGCACAGAGCCGGCTCCTGAGTTAGGCTCAGGGGGTAGTTCATGTACTGCACGGTTATGAACAAGATATTGCCACTCGTTCTTGAATGTTAAATTACACGGCTCGCACACTGGAGATTCGCCTGGGAATAGAATAGAACAGAATTATGAACGAGATATTGCCACTCGTTCTTGAATGTTAAATTACACGGCTCGCACACTGGAGACTCGCCTGGGAATAGAATAGAACAGAGTGTTGAAAAATATACCTTGTTTATATTTCTTATAGAGGTTTAATAAAGGGAACTGTAACTGCTAAGGTCTTATCGTCCCGAAATCGAAGAGAGAAGGAAGACAGGATAGGAGAAAAATAGTCGTTCCGAGAACGAACATTATACGTTTAGGGTAAAATCCGCCCTGGGCGGAAATCGAACCCGCGGCCTAGCGCTTACAAGGCAGACGCGCTACCAACCAAGTTAACTAGGCTGGCAATGTACGTTGTTTAAAGTCTTCTTTGTCAGGCCAGTTAGCTTAGAAGGTAGTGCGCCATCTGGGTTCGATTCCCACACGGGGCGAACTTTATCCTAAATAGGTAAAGCTGTGTACACACATAGTCGACGCCGTCGATCAACGGTCGGTTTAGGTTCGTTCTTGGAACGGCTGGCTTTCTCCTATCCTGTCTTCCTTTTTCCGATTTTAGGACGATCAAGACCTCTGCCGTTACCAAAAGCACACTCTGAAGCTTAGGTGTAGGGATAAATCAAGCAGAGTTTAATAAAATTTTCCTCACTTTTTTCGGTTCCGGAAAATCAAATATCAAAAATCAACTATGAGATCCAAAAAAATTTCGCGAAGAGAAGTTAGCGCATATACTGCATATAGTTATGTCGGAAAAAATCGACATACGTGAACATAGCGCCGAATGGAAGCATGAAAAAAAAGTTCAAAGCGGCTTTCACACGATGCGTGTTTTTTTTTTCATCTAAACACCGTTCTCCATATATGTTTATATGTCACTGGATTCACTGAAGTTAACCATCGTTACGTGTGGTTGATACCCGGATGGGTGGTCGTCTACGAGTTAAGCAACGTTGCGCTTGGTTGGTATCTGGATGGCTATCATCTGGGACCTGGGGTGATCGCGTTGCTGGCTAATAGCACGTTAAATACACCTCGAAAATGGATCACTGAAGCTAAGCATTCGTTGCGCCTGGTTGGTAACTGGATTGGTGATCGATCAACTGGGTAATAACGTATTGCTAGCTGTTCCCCACCCCATAAATGAAAAATCAATAATATGAACTTGGCGAGGTTAAGGCCGCGCCATAGGCGTCTCTACCACCTAACCCTTGGAGCTCCATTATACATATATTATGGTCAATTTCTCAAATAAATGAGGATAAAATTCCATGCCTGAATTCGGATCGAACCCGCGCCCTCCTGTTTCCCGGGCGAGCGTCATGACCACTACGCCACCGAGACAGGTAAAAATTGAAAATGTGAAAATAAAACTCGTTTCAGATTAGCAAATAGCGACAAATGAACACTAACATGTGATCTTACTATAATTTATCTTCTTTGAAAACAAACAATACTTCACATAAATTCAATTTAATTTACTTAAGTACCTACCTAATTTGGAGTGATAGTAGGATTTGATTAGTGACTGCCTAATCTAACTAGGAACAAAACAATCAAAACAATATTAATAAATAAATAATAATGAAATGAAAAAATCATAGAGAGATAATATTTAAATTCAATTATTTGAGTGGATATAGAAATACAAAATAATGTACATTGAACCCAAAATGGGTACTAAGTAGGAAATAGTTATTTCCAACTGCCACAGGCGATGTTTTTTACCATTAAAAAAATTCATTATTTACAAAAGTTTTTTATTATTAAGTTTAGCAAGTCAAAACAAATACTTTTTACGAAAATGTTTTACAAGTAGGACAAATGATTTAAACAGTAGGTTTATGTTGACAACAAATTTAAATGTTAGGGACAGCCTATATTGGCTGAAAATAAGAATTAGAGTGATACTAATGAGCAGACTTATTATGTACCTCATGTCCATCTACAGTGATTATATCCCTTGAAAACAAAATCTCACCTTCCGTAAGGGTGGGTACGGATTATTCTGCAGCACAGAGCCGGCTCCTGAGTTAGGTTCAGGGGGTAGTTCATGTACTGCTCGGTTATGAACGAGATATCACCACTCGTTCATGATAGCCACACTAACCTCACGTCACGTCAGCTCACATGACGTGATAGTGTGTTTCTACCTTTATTCTTACCTTCCGTAAGGGTGGGTACGGATTGTTCTGCAGCACAGAGCCGGCTCCGGAGTTAGGCTCAGGGGGTAGTTCATGTACTGCTCGGTTATGAACGAGATATTGCCACTCGTTCTTGAATGTTAAATTACACGGCTCGCACACTGGAGACTCGCCTGGGAATAGAATAGAACAGAATGTTGAAAAATATTCCTTGTTTGTATTTCTTATAGAGGTTTAATAAAGGGAACTGTAACAGCCCTAAATGTTGGCTTAAGCTGATAGGAATCTACGAAGCGTTCTTACCTCCATAGGTGAGGTTTGAATGTTTCAACTTCTTATGTAGACAGAGGTACGTGTAGTGAATGCTAGTCTTGTCGCACAACTCACACAGGAAATATTGCACGATACGAAACCTGTGGATAGAAAGCAGTTAGTTTACAAACATAATTCTAACATCCAATATTTACCTACCATGCTGGCACTTCGTTTACAAATCAATTTCCTCAAAGGTACTTTGTAAGCGCTAAGTCGCGAGTTGGTTTGATTCCCGCTGATATTACCAAGTTCTTGTTGCAACGTTCTTGGAACGACTGGCTTTCTTATATCCTATTGCGAAAGCAAGAGTCCTAAACAAAATGGACGCGGCACAAAAGGGATCAAAAAGAGACCGCCTTAACATAATCATATATCCTGTCTTCCTTCTACTTTTGATTTTAGGACAATAAGACCTCGGTTGTTACAGTTCCCTCAATCATGAGGACCTGTGCCTGGTTAGAGTTTGGCTGCTCTGATCCCTATTTATAGTCACACAACAATACTGCTCCCTGTGGTAACCCAGTTTATAAATGGACGCGGCACACAAGGGATCAAAAAGAGACCGCCTTAACATAATAATATATCCTGTCTTCCTTCTACTTTTGATTTTAGGACAATGACCTCGGTTGTTACAGTTCCCTCAATCATGAGGACTTGTGCCTGGTTAGGGTTTGACTGCTCTGATCCCTATTTATAGTCACACAACAATACTGCTCCCTGTGGTAACCCAGCCAGACTCTGCCTGCCTACTGGTATAATGCTGCTTTTACCTATCGTTTTTCTCATCCTCATCGGTGATAATCAAACTCTCCGTATTAATGCCGTGCGTTAGCTTGTGAGTCGTGAGACGGGAATAGGCCGGGAATGCGACGCCGCATACCTGGAACACAGTAGCCAAAAATTCGGAGTGGATATTGGTATAAGTAGGGCCATCGGCTATAATATCATCTGGAGCAACATCACAAGACTTTCTATTACCTACAGTACGCAACGAAAAAGAATTTGAACTTCTTCTTCTTTTTTTTTTTTACTTTGAGGAAACTTCTACCACAAATGATCGAATCGTAACAGTCGAAAAAGTGTGGAAATTAGAAAATAAATAAATAGACTTAGATATATTACCATAACAGTCGAAAAAGTGTGGAAATTAAAAAAATAAATAAATAGACTTAGATATATTATCATGAACAGTCTTTGCTATGTTGAAAGCCCATAAGAGGTTAGGTACCTAGTACGTAAAAAAAAAAAAAAAAAAAAAAAAACAGGGTCCTACCATACAAGAAAACGCAGTTGGGGAGTCCGGTTCCGGATGATTGGCGAAGCGGTGACGATTCAACTCATGCGGGACGTTGAAGCAAGAATCGCAAAACTCACACCTGTACACGCACTTGAGCACAACGTCGTAAAAGTGCGCCTCGTCAAACTCCAAATCGAAGTGGACCTTCTCGAAGTGCTTGCGTAGATTTTCCTCGTTACTGGGAAACACCTGAGGAGAAAATAAATCACAATAAAATCAACATTTATTTACAATTTACAATTATTAGTGCTTGCGCGCCGGAAGTCAATGGTTCGATCCCCGACAGAGTCAAAGTTTTTTCGGCACTGAATTGTCGAAGGAAAATTGAGTAGCTCAGTAGCTACTTTAATCGAATAGTAACCAGTGGCGGCAATCGAAGTGGACCTTCTCGAAGTGCTTGCGTAGATTTTCCTCGTTACTGGGGAACACCTGAGGAGAAAATAAATTAAATTAATTATTCTTTGTCCTTGCGCGCCGGAGGTCAATGGTTCGATCCCCGACAGAGTCAAAGTTTTTTCGGCACTGAATTGTCGAAGGAAAATTGAGTAGCTACTTTAATCGAGTAGTAACCAGTGGCGGCATTACCAGTGTACAACGATGATTAAAATACGGAAATTGATTGCAAAGGAGGCACTTAGTAATGCTGTGATTGTGAGTTGAGAAATCTGCTTTAACACAAAGAATTTAAGATTCGGTTAGTTTTTGTAAAAAAAAACACAATTTGGTGCTCCCCGGAATCGAAGCCGGGTCTCCCGCGTGCAAGGCGAGCGCAGTGATCACTACGCCATGGGAGCTGACGCTTAGTTTTTGTTAAAGATAAGTGTTTCAATGAGTGGGAAAGAACTGCTACTCAATTCGTCTGTGTCGAAGCATATTTTTAAAAAAAGGCTTAAGTAATAGAGTTAACAACGGGGGTCTTATCGTGCCCAAATCGAACAGAGGAGGAAGACAGGATAGGAGAAAGCCAGCCGTTCCGAGAACAAACATTATCCGTACAGGATAAAATCCGTCCCGGGCGGGAATCGCACCCGCGGCCTAGCGCTTACAAGGCAGACGTGCTACTAACCAAACTAACTATAGTGTGTCCAGATCAATGTGACAGCAAAAAAATAGGCATTGTTGCCAAACATGTCACATGTGCAATGGTAGAGAATCTTTAAAAGGGGAAGGTATGTTGCACAGTGTTTCCTCCGACAGTGAAACAAAGTCAGGTAAGGCGATATCCACCTTACCTGTTCTGGAATCCAACCTCTGAACTTAGAGCTACCTCTGCATTTTAAAAGAGAGAGTTTATCAAAAATAGACCTTTACCTCAATTGCGACAATGTAAGGATTTCCTACAATTTGATTGGTTCCTTCATTTTAGGTTGATGACTCATTGCTGTCACATTGATCTGGATGAACTATAGGCTGGAAGAACTAGATTAATGCTCACTCATTATTACCTGGCAACATTTGAAGCACTTCTTACAGTTCTGCACCTTGTTATTGCTCGCCACAACGCTATGCGCTTTCAGGTGAGCCCTCAACCTCGAAGCTCGTGACAAATAATGCCCGCAAATCTCACACTTAAACGGTTTGACGCTCATGTGGGACACGGAATGCTCCTTGAGGGTCGACTTGTTGATGAACTTCTTCTTGCAGATTTCGCACTCGTATTCGCGAACGTTCTCGTGGTAGCGCATGTGAATGGAGAGAGACAGCTGGTTCTTGAAGTTCTCCTTGTTGCAGATCGTGCACTTGAGTTGGTTGTCTTGCACGTGGATGAATCTGTGGTGGGGAGAAAGGGAAGGAACTATGTTTACTTAGATGAGCATTTGGAGTACAGCGTGTTACCTACTTGTAGATTCCTAAACACGAGCAAGGTTCATCATTGTAAATTGTACCTAGGTAGGTAAAAAAAATATCCAAATCTGAAGTCGAACGACGAAGAAAATTTGAATTTGCTATAAAAAGGAATATAAAAATAATTAAATAGGTACCTACCTACTTTTTGGTGCATTTATTTTTCAATTTACCAGTATTTTAAAAATCCACTTATCTAAGGGATCTAGAAATCGTAGAAGACAAGGAAAAATTCCGTAAAGCTTCAATACAATTCTCTCTTTCTGATGAAGAAAAGCATTTCAAGCTATTTAACGAAAAACCTTAAGTAAGCACTTGAGCTCTATTCTACTTACCTGACATGATCGTATAAGCTGTTCTCATCATCGAAATCCGTGAAGCATATATCACACTTGAGTTGCATAGGGTCCTCCAGATGGTGTTGTAGATGAAATGTGTGTCTCATCTTACTCGGGAAGTTAATATCACACTCCTCACATCTAAACATAGAATAGAATAAAATAGGAAAGAATAGAATAACATAGAATAGAATAGTGGATCAGTGAAGCATATATCACATTTGAGTTGCATAGGGTCCTCCAGATGATGTTGTAGATGAAATGTGTGTCTCATCTTACTCGGGAAGTTAATATCACACTCCTCACACCTAAACATAGAATAGAATAAAATAGGAAAGAATAGAATAGAATAGAATAACATAGAATAGAATAGTGGATCAGTGAAGCATATATCACATTTGAGTTGCATAGGGTCCTCCAGATGATGTTGTAGATGAAATGTGTGTCTCATCTTACTCGGGAAGTTAATATCACACTCCTCACATCTAAACATAGAATAGAATAAAATAGGAAAGAATAGAATAGAATAGAATAACATAGAATAGAATAGTGGATCAGTGAAGCATATATCACATTTGAGTTGCATAGGGTCCTCCAGATGATGTTGTAGATGAAATGTGTGTCTCATCTTACTTGGGAAGTTAATATCACACTCCTCACACCTAAACATAGAATATAATAAAATAGGAAAGACGTCCCGAAATCAAGGAGAGAAAGAAGACAGGATAGGAGAAAGCCAGCTGTTCCGAGAAAGAACATTACCCATTCAGGATAAAAGAAAAAACCTACCTCGGTACCGCTTTCGCATTACTTCAAGGCACATTCTTTTGCATCCATGCTTATCTAAGAAAGAAAAATTTTTTCTGCCCTGGTCGGGATTCGAACCTAGCACCTCCAGGTTGAGAGTCAGTGCTCTTGACCACTCGGCCATAGAGGTGGGGAAAAACTGTCAATTGATAATTTTCACATTTGTAAATGTTATGGAGCTCTCTGAAAGGTTCCACAAGCTTGAAAATATCTGCCCCTACTGCGCTCTAAAAAGGTGGTCAGTACATTAACCACCGCCCTTGATTAACTCTTTCAAGGGCGTGCTTGACTTTCTGTTTGATTATTTATTTGGTTTTGACTAGAAGTGACAGCTCTGATGACAAGCTTTATCGGGACAACAACTCCGGACCTAAAACTAACTTTCTCAGAAGGATTCTTTGATGCTTGACTTTCTGTTTGATTATTTATTTGGTTTTGACTAGAAGTGACAGCTCTGATGACAAGCTTTATCGGGACAACAACTCCGGACTTAAAACTAACTTTCTCAGAAGGATTCTTTGGGGGTAGCTACATGGGCGCCGAGTTCGGATTCGGTTCTCAGCTTATCCGGACATAGAGGACATGGGAAGTAGATCACTTGAGACTTGGTATTGTGGACACTCTGCGAATGAAAAAGGTCTTCATTAGAATAGGTAAAAAAGTAAAAATGAATTGTGGACATTTTGCAAATAAAAATGGTGATTAGAAAAGAGTAAAAAAATCTGCTATGAACATCACACAACTTTCCAGCGTGCGTATATCTACGCCCTGTAGCCGAAAATGCCACAAATACTCCCGCAGCATATTTAAGAGACTGCTGAACCATTGGTTTCACCATTCCCCCCCCCCTTTCTTTTAAAAAATATGTAGGAACAGGTATGTCAGAGTTCTAGAATCTTATCGTTCCGAAAGCAAAGAACAGAACAGGACAGGATAGGAGAAAGCCAGCCCTTTCCGAGGATGAACCTAATCTGTTTGGGATAAAATCCACACCGGGCGGGAATCGAACAACTTACCTATATTGAAATCACCGTGTGTTTCAAACATATCGCCCTCTCCGGCTATGTCGTCCGCAACACGATCCTCTATCTCATCCTGAGGTTCTTCTTTGATATCACACTCTTCCTGTAGGAACCTCCCTCTCACTGCCTCCTTCTCAGCTGTCTGACTAGACGGGATTTTCAACGGATCCCCGAGCACTTCCGAAGACGGTTCGGGTTTTTCCGGTGGCTCTTCTATCGAAGGTTCGGTCTTTATCGGTGGATCGGCGACTGACGCGCGCTCTGACGGGCGAACGACTGAGTCTGGTAAATCGTCACTAGACGGGGTTTCGTGATTTTCTTCTTCTCCTAGGGGGAGAGAAGTTTTATCAGTCCATTCCTCTTTCACAGTTTGATTAACAATTTGATTATCTGCTTGACTATCTATCTGACAATCAATTTGATTATCTGTCTGACTATTTGCTTGACTTTCTGTTTGATTATTTATTTGGTTTTGACTAGAAGTGACAGCTCTGATGACAAGCTTTATCGGGACAACAACTCCGGACTTAAAACTAACTTTCTCAGAAGGATTCTTTGGTTCGGTGACCTCTACATCTCCAACCTGATCTTTCTCCTGTCCTAGAAGCGCGTTGAAATACGCATCACTCCTTCTAACGGAGCGGCAAAAGGAGTCGAACTTTTCCAACCGTATGGCGCACGTTTGGCAGATTTTGAGCGGCTTTCGGTCGCTACGCGAGACGCTGATGGGCAGGAGGGTCACTATCAGAGAGGATAGGTCGATGGAGGGGTCGAAGATGTCGATGAGGAGGTGGGATCCGCGAGAGCGCGCGCAGAGACGGCACGTAGAATACGCGAAGTTGATCTCTTCCTGGGTGCGGATTTTCAATTTGGAACCCTGGAACACAGAGTGAGGAGGTGGGACCGAATGTGGGCCGTGTCGTTCCCGAGTCGGACGTTGCACACTGGGCACGATACGAGGTTCACCTTTTCCTGGAAATACAATAGATATGGACCTCGGAATGTTTTTTTCTGCTTAATGGTGTCCAATGTCTGGCTGGGGAACTTTAAACAGGGAGTATACCAGCTAAGTCTGGCTGGGGGACTTTAAACAGGGAGTATACCGGCCTGAATTTCTGTTACTAAAGAAATAGCAAAGGTTGAGTGTGAAGGGCATCCACTCGTAAAATTTCTAGGCAAAACCGAATTTCAGCCCAAAGCACTCACCCTAGTTAGGTCTGATTGAGAGATTGACGAAAAACGCCGACCCCGTCTGTTCACGGGAAGAGGTGAAGAAAAAGAAGAAGAATATTGTCCAAGTTTTTGATCGACTCTGGGAATCGAACCACTTACCTCCGGAATGTGTGACTCGTACAGATGGGTGCATAGCTCGTGGAATGAGGAGGCCATAGTCTCCTGGTCTTCACATATAGGACACTCGTATCTATTATCACTCGTCACCTCACAGTGACTTTCCACAATATGCTTGGCCATGGCCTGAAATGAAGAAATAATAGCGGCCGAACCGTAAATTTCTCGACCTTGGGCCCAAGGAGACTTTTGATCTACATTTTATAAAGAACCTCTCTGCCGAGTTTGAGCGATCTTTGGCGAAAACTAAAGTCCTCGGAAGAGTGAACGTTTTCCAGTTCTTTCAAAATTTTGTGAATAGCGGCCGAACGACCTTGGGCCCGAGGAAACTCACTCCTTCTAACGGAGCGGCAAAAGGAGTCGAACTTTTCCAACCGTATGGCGCACGTTTGGCAGATTTTGAGCGGCTTTCGGTCGCTCCGCGAGACGCTGATGGGCAGGAGGGTCGCTATCAGAGAGGAGAGGTCGATGGAGGGGTCGAAGATATCGATGAGGAGGTGGGATCCGCGAGAGCGTGCGCAGAGACGGCACGTAGAGTACGCGAAGTTGATCTCTTCCTGGGTGCGGATTTTTAATTTGGAACCCTGGAACACATCGAATAGAATTGGTCTTTTGGACTTGTGACTTTTACTTTTCGTGTAGAGTGTATTATGATAGGGCATAGGGGTGAAAATGCGTCGAAATGTTTCGTGTAATATACACACTGGCGTGCTCAGGCCGGAACTTGGCCTGGCGCACGGCTAGATAGCTAAAGGGACTATTCAGCATACTTTCTGGCCGTATATACAGAGAGCCTATCCCTGTGGCCGAGTGGTCAAGAGCACTGACTCTCAACCTGGAGGTGCTGTATTCGAATCCCAGCCAGGGCGGAAATTTTTTAAGGGCATGGATGTAAAAGAGTGTGCTTTGAAGTAATGCTAAGTAATGCCAAGGTAATGAAAAGGAGTTTCAAGGTATCTTTCATTTGAAAACCAAATATCCCTGCTCCATTAGAAAGAAAACAGTTGAAAATCATAAGAAAATCCCCTTTTCCGATAGATAAATTCTAAGAACAGAATGTACTCATGAATGGTTTATCTTATCCGGGTATTACCTGCCTACACAAGACAGGAAAGTTTCTTTACCCCACCAATAGGTAATTAAATCATTTAAAAAGAATAACAACTAAAAAGCATCTACAAGAGCTAAGTGGAAGCTCCTGTTCCTTACTAGATAGGTAAGTACAGAAAATCCATTCTCAAGAAACGGAACAAAAAACGGCAGATAAACGTCTTGTTACCTACCCTAATCTCCTCCTCCTCCTCCTCCTATTCCTCAGCTTTCATTGGTAGCCAATCAGAAGCAAAGTGTAGTGAAATGATAACACCGTCAGTTCTTTTCCGTGCTATCTTGTGGTCGTAAAAATCGAAAAACTTCGGAGAGAAATTACCTCAACTGTTGCGCGGTTCCAAAAGTACTTTGGCTTTTAGTGTATCATTTCTAAAGGATTTTTGAACCTTTTTTTTAAGCTAAAAAATCGACCTTCCCCCCAATCTTTTTTAACCCATATGAAATTAAAAATATTTTGAACTTTCTGTCCCCAGAAAATTGACGTTTTCCCTAAGCTGACTAACTTCTTTTAGACATTTTTTTGAAGTATCTCTCCCTAAAAAATCGACCTTTTCCCGTATTTTAATATTTTGAACTTTCGCGCCAAGTGAACTTCCCTTACTTTCTATTACCCAGTTGTAGAAGGGGTCGAGTTTTCTTTTTCATGTGAATTGACCGGGAGGGAATGTCATTATGCTACGCTGTCATATTTCTGCTATTATTCACTAAAGGTAAAGTTTCTCAATTTTTTTATTAATGATAGTTTGTTTGTCCGTCTGTCTGTTTGTTCGTTTTCGTTTTTTCACGGGCCTGGGTCAGACTTCAGGCTAATCTCATCTTTTTGGATGGGATGTCTGGGCAATCGTGTGCTGCTGGCTTTTTGTGGCCCCACTCAGGCTGATTGAGGTTAGGTAATAACAGATTACCTCCCTCGCTACACTTCGTAAAGAAACTCAATGAGATTTTTTTAATATTATTATTATTAATATATTTTTTTGGTGGGGGGGAGGTTGATAGAGGGAACTGTAACTGCTAAGGTCCTATCGTCCCGTCCTGAAATCTAAGAAAGAAGGAACAGTAAGAAGACAGAAGAGGAGAAAGCCAGCCGCTCCGAGAACGAACATCATCCGTTCAGGGCGGGAATCGAACCCCGCGCCCTAGCGCTTACAAGACAGACACGCTACCAACCAAGGTAACTAGGCTGGCTGTGTAGTAATAACTAATAACAGTTACCTCTTGTAAGCGCTAGGCCGCGGGTTCGATTCCCGCCCGGGGCGGATCTTATCCTGAACGGATAATGTTCGCTCTCGGAACGGCTGGCTTTCTCCTATCCTGTCTTCCTTCTCTCTTCGATTTCGGCACGATGAGACCTTAGCAGTTACAGTTCCCCCTATCAAACATCTTAAAAAAAATCATGATGTTTCTTTTTGTTTGTTGGGGAAAACCAAAAAAAAAAAAAAAAAAAAAAAAAAAAAAACTCACCTCATACTGATCATTGACGAACACTTTACTTCTACCTCCGGACTGATGCGGGGTCAAATTCTTGTTTTTCGATCCTTTCGGTCTTCCTCTCTTGCGTGGAGCCAAATGATAATGGGCTGCTTGCATGGATTCGCCACACCCCAGGATACCCACCTGGAAACAAATTAACGATAATAGAGCTCATGTGTTGACCTAGTTGAGATTCTCGGTAAAAAGAATAAAATCGGCAAGCCTTTAGTCCATCCAGATGAATGTGCCAGCAGTGGCCACACCCCAGGATACCCACCTGGAAACAAATTAACGATAATAGAGCTCATGTGTTGACCTAGTTGAGATTCTCGGTAAAAAGAATAGAATCGGCAAGCCTATAGTCCATCTGGACACGAAAATATAATCTTACTAGCTGAATTCCGTCGCTTCGCTCCAAAATCCCGCTAGTTCATCCCGAGGCATGGCCAATCTTGTGAGCGCGAAAAAAACATCGGGAAACGGATATTCTTGTGAAAAAAACTGCCAAGTAGGTATAAAAACGCCAAGCTCTGCCAACATGTGACACCTCACTTCCTCATTCCTCAATCGAAGTAGGTTGGGCTTTTGACACCATGTCATTTACCATGTCATTGTCAAGCTACTAGATAAGTATTTAAAGCTCGTATAAAATGGCTTATCAAACAATCCGATCAAACTTAATTTCCATAAATAACTATGCAAGAGATAACAAAGAGACACAAAGTTCGATCACGGGTTTGAGACTTTAGTCACATCCTCTAATATGTGTGAGATTCATCGCATAATAAATTGGACAGCATTAAGCAGAAAAGAAACATCCATGAAGGCAATTCCCGATATGGATGGTTCTTCTCTGGTTAATTCTGTAAGCTACTAGATAAGTATTTAAAGCTCGTATAAAATGGCTTATCAAACAATCCGATCAAACTTAATTTCCATAAATAAAACTATGCAAGAGATAACAAATAGACACAAAGTTCGATTACGGGTTTGAAACTTTAATCACAATTTTTAAATGTGTGAGATTCATCGCATAATAAATTGGACAGCATCATTAAACAGAAAAGAAACATCCATGAAGGCAATTCCCGATATGGATGGTTCTTCTCTGCTTAATTCTGTCCAAAAATTCGAAGTCCCATCCTAGTTAGCTTGGAGGGTAGCGCGTAGCGCGTCTACCTTGTAAGCGTTAGGCCGCGCGTTAGCTTTCCACCTGGGGAGCGGATTTTATCCTAAACAGATAAGGTTCGTTCACGGAAAGGCTGCTTTTCTCCTATCCTGTCTTCCTTCTCTCTTGGCTTTCGGGACGATAACACCTTAGCAGTTACAGTTCCCTCTATCAAAGCTCTTGGAAAAAAAAGAAAAATAAAAGAAAGCGAAGCGACGCGATATGACGCCTAGGCGATATTAGGACCATCTTAATGATCCTAATAAAAGTATGACACTACGTGAAAAATCTTAATGACCAATATGGCCATAATATCATTACGTGACGCTCATCTCATGTCATTTGTATCCTCAACACAAATCTACCATAATATGTACCTATTTCCTTCGGGTAGACATCATGTAGAATAGATTTCCTCGAGTTAAATTTGTATAGGTATTCATAGTGGTCGTCGATGGAGCCGACCATCGGTAGTTCTCCTCCTCTACTCCATCAAACTTCCCAGTTTTTTTCCGTGGTCAACCAAATAAGCATCAGGTATCGGCTAAAATGGCACCTATAGTCACTAGTCACCTATTGGGGATTCTCGTAATTAACCAAATGGCTTAAGCGAGTATTTTACTGGTGGAGAATTACTGGTGTGTTGACTCAGCCCTAGTATTTAGGCCTGAAGCGTGGAAAATCAACTGATTAACTGTGTCACTGGGTTAACTATGGCACAGTCCGTTTACAAATGTTTAATTAGAATAAATTAAGGCAATCGTATAAAAATAATTGAGAAATGGCAATAAAACAAGATATGTATATTGCTGCACCTGGATTTTCCTTATGTGGTAATAACAGATTACCCTTTTCAGTCCTATGCGAGCAGTATAAATAAGCACTATTATTATTACCTTAATCGGTAAGTACCAATATAGGTAAGTAGCCTCCGTGGCCGAGTGGGTATCACACTAGGCTTGCACTCCGGAGGTCCCGGGTTCGATTTCCGGCGGGGTCAAAGTTTTTCCGGCTCTGTGCTTGTAGTTCGGGGTGCAATCAGCCTCGTGAGGACAATTGAGTAGCTACTTCAATCGAGTAGCGACCAGTACCAATGTAAAAAGATTATTAGAATATGGAAATTGATTGCAAAGGAGGCACTTAGTAATGCTGTGATACCCAAAAAAGTTGTGAAAAAGCTCTCTGCTTTACCACAAAGAATTTGAGAGAGAAATGATGATACGAGTAGATGGAAATTAATGGTAAGGGAGGCACATAGTAATGCTGTCATATACCAACAAAAAAATATTGAAAAAGCTCGCTGCTTTACCACAAAGATTCATGATTTGATTTTGTTGATTATACTTACCTATATTTGTGAATTTGAGAGAGAAATGATGATACGAGTAGATGGAAATTAATGGTAAGGGAGGCACATAGTAATGCTGTCATATACCAACAAAAAAACATTGAAAAAGCTCGCTGCTTTACCACAAAGATTCATGATTTGATTTTGTTGATTTTACTGACCTATATTTGAGGGAGAATGACCTAATGGCCAAGTTCCCGACATTTGAAAACAACTTACCTATATTGAAATCACCGTGTGTTTCAAACATATCGCCCTCTCCGGCTATGTCGTCCGCAACACGATCCTCTATCTCATCCTGAGGTTCTTCTTTGATATCACACTCTTCCTGTAGGAACCTCCCTCTCACTGCCTCCTTCTCAGCTGTCTGACTAGACGGGATTTTCAACGGATCCCCGAGCACTTCCGAAGACGGTTCGGGTTTTTCCGGTGGCTCTTCTATCGAAGGTTCGGTCTTTATCGGTGGATCGGCGACTGACGCGCGCTCTGACGGGCGAACGACTGAGTCTGGTAAATCGTCACTAGACGGGGTTTCGTGATTTTCTTCTTCTCCTAGGGGGAGAGAAGTTTTATCAGTCCATTCCTCTTTCACAGTTTGATTAACAATTTGATTATCTGCTTGACTATCTATCTGACAATCAATTTGATTATCTGTCTGACTATTTGCTTGACTTATAACAACTTACCGGTTGTTGACTATATTGGGACACGCATGTTTGACCAGGTTGATCTGAGACTTGAAGCCGGCATTGCAGGCCGGACACCGGTAATATTTGGGCCGAATGAACGTTTGCCTTGTCGTGTGAGTGAGGAGGTGGGACCGAATGTGGGCCGTGTCGTTCCCGAGTCGGACGTTGCACACTGGGCACGATACGAGGTTCACCTTTTCCTGTGAAAGTGCAATAGATATGCGGGATGTTTGAATAGAAAAGTAATTGAAAAAGCAGAAACTTTTTTTTTATTTATTATTATTTTTAATGTAGACTGTAGCTGTAGAATATCAAAATTCATTTCATAAGCTGTTTGCTAGATTCGTATGAGCTTAATCTGTCTTTTGGGGCTGTTTACACCTAGATGGGCTTATGAGTTGCATAGGGTCCTCCAGATGATGTTGTAGATGAAATGTGTGTCTCATCTTACTTGGGAAGTTAATATCACACTCCTCACACCTCAACATAGAATAGAACAGTGGGTCAATGAACTGTATTAAAAGTAGAAAAAAGTAATGCCATGCAAAATGGACAAACCATGTCAAAAGGGATCTGGAGGAAGCTCAGATTAATAAAGACCTTGTTTGGAATAGAAATGAGTTCAGAGACGATAAAACCCCAGAGATAACCAACAAGCTAAAACCCCTAACTTCCGTGACTGCCAGGCCCAACAGCAGATGGACACAGGAAAGAAAGGCAGACCATTCTCCTAGAGCAGGGCTGCCCAACCGGTCGATCGCGACCAGCACACCCAGCAGTGTTTGAACCTGGCAATATCGCAAAGCAAGACTGTATTGAAAATGCAAGTCGATCTCTCTCTCTCTGAAAAGGTTGGGCACCCCTGTTCTAGATCTAGGAAACAACAACACCAAATTACTACAATAACAACTTACCGGTTGTTGACTATATTGGGACACGCATGTTTGACCAGGTTGATCTGAGACTTGAAGCCGGCATTGCAGGCCGGTGGTATCTTTCATTTGAAAACCAAATATCCCTGCTCCATTAGAAAGAAAACAGTTGAAAATCATAAGAAAATCCCCTTTTCCGATAGATAAATTCTAAGAACAGAATGTACTCATGAATGGTTTATCTTATCCGGGTATTACCTGCCTACACAAGACAGGAAAGTTCCTTTACACCACCAATAGGTAATTAAATCATTTAAAAAGAATCACAACTAAAAAACATCTGCAAGAGCTAAGTGGGAGCTCCTGTTCCTTACTAGGTAGGTACCTACAGAAAATCCATTCTCAAGAAACGGAACAAAAAACCGCAGATAAACGTCTTGTTACCTACCCTAATCTCCTCCTCCTATTCCTCAGCTTTCAAAGATTTCAAGGCCCCTAAGCTCCCTAAACCGACCATGTCCAAAATGTCCATCCACTAAAACCATTCCCAACTCACCCCTTAAAACAACCCAACAAAGGGTGAAAAAAAAAAAAAACAAGAAAGAAATTAACACGGAAAAAAGAACTCCACTAAACTTTGTTTCAATAAAAAGTTACAGAAACGTGCTCAGAAATAAACACAAGTCAACACGATGAAAAACGGGAAGAAAATGAAATGTTTCAGCGAGAAAAAATTTCTCCTGTCAAGCCTTCAGCGCAGAGTGAAAGTGAATTTTGATTGGTCCAGCGAAATAAATTGAGTGGCCACTATCCAGATTTTGTAAAAGATTTTCGCAATGAGCAAAACTCTGGGAAGCTTTTGATTTAACCCATTGAGATAGTGAGGGTCAGTTTGTGACGGCAAAACTACCGAGAAGCTTTTGAATTTTTGATTGAACCCATTTGCGGTCGATTTCATGTTTACCCCCTTGAGATAGCAAGGGTCATTTTGAGATAGCGAGGAAGGTAAAGTTTTTGATTTAACCCATTTGCGGTCGATTTGGTTTTAACCCATTGAGTCAGTGAGGGTCATTTTGTGACAGCAAACAAGGTGAAATAGGTGAAGCTTTTTATTAACCCATGAGTAGTCGATTTGATGTTAACCCTTTTTGTCAGCGAGGGCCATCTTGTGGGGACGAATATCAAGCTATTGTGGATTAACCCATTCGCGATCAATTTGAAGTTAACCCTTTTAGACCAATTTGTGAGGGCAAAGATTACGATACTTCCATAAGTTTTAGACTGCGAAATTCGAAACTTTTGACTAACCCATTCTTGTGTCCAATTTGATGTTAACCCATTTTGACATCTAGCTATGCAGTCTGCTTACCGTTTTATTGCCTCGCGACAAAGCCAACTCGCCTGGGGACAAGGTAAGAGGCAAATCATCTTCTTCATCCCATGAAGTGTCGCTCAACTGCACCTCTTTCGATTTGGAACCGCGAGCCTTGGACTTGGGGTTAATTTTTTTAGCTTTGATCTACATTTTATAAAGAACCTCTCTGCCAAGTTGAGCGACTTTTGGCAAAAACTTGATTCCTGGGAAGAGTGAACGTTTTCGAGTTTTTCAAAACTTTTGTGCTGAATAGCAGCTTTAATTCAATTTCTTTATGTGACAACGGAGGTCTTATCGTCCGGAATCAAAGAGAGAAGAAAGACAGGATAGCAGAAAACCAGTCGTTCCGAGAACGAACCTTATGTATAGCATGAAATCCGCCCCGGGCGGGAATCGCACGACCGGTGGCACCTTTCTTTTTACAAGCACACTTGTTGGCAGGTTGGCACCTTTCTTTATACTGCACATTCCTTGATGACATGAATACCAAGGAATTTCAAGGAATTTATGAGCAAGGGGTTAACTAGAGACCGTGTGGCTTATGCCAGTTTCCATCATCTGATCTGAGCATATACCAGACTACCAGGCATTATCGCACGACCGGTGGCACCTTTCTTTTTACAAGCACACTTGTTGGCAGGTTGGCACCTTTCTTTATACTGCACATTCCTTGATGAAATTTCAGGGAATTTATGAGCAAAGGGTTAACTAGAGACCGTGTGGCTTATGCCAGTTTCCATCATCTGATCTGAGCATATACCAGACTACCAGGCATTAAATACTTAGATGTCTATTACATAATTGTCTCATTATAATCCCCTGACATCTGAGTTGATCTATGTACCTACAATCTACCTATATCTTGTGACATCCCAGTAGATCTTCTGCCATACTTTAATATTTAACGTCCACTATCGGAGATTTAAGTTAAGCATAACAAACTCTGATGTCATTGAGATGGAAATGTCTTGGCAAGATGACATTTAACGTCCACTATCGGAGATTTAAGTTAAGCATAACAAACTCTGATGTCATTGAGATGGAAATGTCTTGGCATTACGTCACAGATGATGTAATGGAGTACCTATTCTTAGTGTGTACGTCGTAGGTCACAACTGCAAAAACGGTGTTTCATATTCCCCAAGTTATGTTGGTCTTGTTCTAACTGTACCGAGGGTGGTGGTTGGTCTCTAGCCAACCCGTCCTGAACCGCAGTCAACTCTATCATGAGGAATTGTGCTTTTCCTGAGCATGATAAACTCTTTGTAATCTCCAGCTAGCCAAGCTGGTGAGGGTTGTAGTGATGGCATAATGTAGCATGCCCAACCCGTAATATCCCACATCAGATGGACAAGAAGAGACACATCAATACTTCCCATATAGGTGCTAAGTCCCCTATCACGAAAGCTCAGAATTTGAAAAAATATCCAAGTATGTATAGGTACATAGGTAGGTATGTACCTAGTCCTAGTCGGGATTTTATCTCCGAACGAGCTGCATTACTCGTTCAAGAATTTGCAATAGGAAAATCGCCATTTATTTCAAATCGGATTCCCGCTTGGTCCAACAACATAAAAAACATTTGTACCTAAGTGTAATTATTTTGCACATTGCCAAACATTTGATGCAGAATTCCTCTAGAATCCATATAAACATAGGCCTGAACAAAAATCAAATTAGCTCCCATTAGAGTAGGTATATAGGCGCAGTAATTAATTTGCAAAACACAGACACACAAATCACAATGGTATAAGTAAAAAAAACATTTGTACCTAAGTGTAATTATTTTGCACATTGCCAAACATTTGATGCAGAATTCCTCTAGAATCCATATAAACATAGGCCCGAACAAAAATTAAATTAGCTCCCATTAGAGTAGGTATATAGACGCAGTAATTAATTTGCAAAACACAGACACACAAATCACAATGGTAAGTAATGAGACCCAAGCTGGTGAGGGTTGTAGTGATGGCATAATGTAGCATGCCCAACCCGTAATATCCCACATCAGATGGACAAGAAGAGACACAAAATCAATACTTCCCATATAGGTGCTAAGTCCCCTATCACGAAAGCTCAGAATTTGAAAAAATATCCAAGTATGTATAG
>NW_007380172.1:19832-29249 GCF_000475195.1 Diaphorina citri | reverse complement strand
TTATTCGTTTATTTATGTCTAATTCAGATAATATTGTGAATGATATTTGCCCTAATCAAACAGTTATGCAATGGAATACCTATTAATGGTGTAACAGATGTACGTAAAAAAGATGAACTTATCAATATCAATATCAAAATATTTATTTAATGTTTATAAATTATTTTTTACATACAATTTTTAAACACAAGTCAAACTTAAGAGCTAACTTAAGAACTAGAGAGAAAGAAAAAAAAATTGCATAAAGAAAAAGAGTGAGAGATCTTAAAATTCTATGTAAAACTTTCTTATGTAAAACTTTCAAGCCCATCATTGTATGTTTACAAGAAACACATTTACTTCCTGCACAAGGATTTGATTTTCTACAAAACTTTTCTATTTATAGAAAGGATTACACGGAGGGATTAATTGCTTGTGGTGGCGTTTTGACTATGGTCAGCATGCATCACCATAAAAGTTAGGGTAAAAGAACACTCAAATAAGCATCATTCAATAGGATAAGGAAAGTCGTGTGATGTTCACACCAGATTTTTTTAAAATTGTCACCATCACCATTATCCTTCCTTATCTTTATTATTAACAGTCCAAGTATAGCTGTGGCCCTGTACCCTTGCGAAGTTCCAGTAGCCCTGTACCCTTGCCCATTTCCAGTATACCTGTAGCCCTTTACCCCTTGCCAAGTTCCAAGAGGTACAAGAAACAAAATAACAAACTGATAAATTAACAAAAGAAAAAGAAAATTGAAAAAAGAAAGAAAGAAAAATAAAAAAAAATATTGAAAAATTCTAACTCAGGGGCGGGTGCAAGTTGATCACCATCACCATCACCATCATCATCACCCCCACCACCATCAGTGATCAATTGATCATATTATACATAGGTAGATATTAGGTAGAGCTTTACTTACCAGTTATAAGTTAGGTCGCTACGAGTTAGCAATGAGACTATTTGACATGCCTATCCTCAGAACTGTAATAATTGACAATAGAAGAAATATGCTTGAACCCTTGAGTTGACTGCCTGTTCCTCGCACTGTGAACAAAACATAAGAAACGAAACTTGACATCTGAAACTATTTCATCATAATATGAATAGGAAACATAGTAGTAACAATTTTGTTTAGTTTGAGATAATGGTCAAGTACAATATCATACATATTTCTAGACATGGTCTTCACTTGACTGGAGTGGATTATGGACTGTCCCCTATCTGATAGACGTTAAAAAACAAGACTATAGATAAAAGGACAGGCGAGTTGATATATTTCGACCACTACTATGGCCATCTTCAGAACAACTAAGTCAGAACAACTAAGTTGTTCTGAAGATGGCCATAGTAGTGGTCGAAATACACACACACACACACACACACACACACACACACACACACACACACACACACACACACACACACACACACACACACACACACACACACACACACACACACACACACACACACACACACACACACACACACACACACACACACACACACACACACACACACACACACACACACACACACACACACACACACACACACACACACACACACACACACACACACACACACACACACACACACACACACACACACACACACACACACACACACACACACACACACACACACACACACACACACACACACACACACACACACACACACACACACACACACACACACACACACACACACACACACACACACACACACACACACACACACACACACACACACACACACACACACACACACACACACACACACACACACACACACACACACACACACACACACACACACACACACACACACACACACACACACACACACACACACACACACACACACACACACACACACACACACACACACACACACACACACACACACACACACACACACACACACACACACACACACACACACACACACACACACACACACACACACACACACACACACACACACACACACACACACACACACACACACACACACACACACACACACACACACACACACACACACACACACACACACACACACACACACACACACACACACACACACACACACACACACACACACACACACACACACACACACACACACACACACACACACACACACACACACACACACACACACACACACACACACACACACACACACACACACACACACACACACACACACACACACACACACACACACACACACACACACACACACACACACACACACACACACACACACACACACACACACACACACACACACACACACACACACACACACACACACACACACACACACACACACACACACACACACACACACACACACACACACACACACACACACACACACACACACACACACACACACACACACACACACACACACACACACACACACACACACACACACACACACACACACACACACACACACACACACACACAAAGAGAAAGTATTGTTCCTAGGTGACCTAGACCTAGGTTGAATTTTCCAAGTATTTTCTAGGTTCATTGGTCATTTGGTCCCGAGTTAACTTTTACTAAGTTGATGAACTTACCTGTCAACTCACCGTAGTTGGTCAACATTGCGCTTCCTGAAACATAGAAAATAAAAACAGGAATAAAACTATTGCAAAATACATTTTATATTTATGTAAACAAAGTCTATAGGTATAAAACATATTATGTTAGGCTCAATCCCCGAATTCGCTCAATGAGCGAAAAAGTGGCTCACTCCGCGTAGTAAAAAATTCAAATTCTCAATCCTGAAATTTGGCAATGGAGCAATTGTCAATAGCTCACTTAGTCCGTTGGACTGGCTTTATGCAAAAGCTAAATTGCCGAAATCCGCCATTGAGCACCAAGAGAAAGAAAAATAAACTGCTCACTCCGCGGAGTGAAAACACGACATACTAGACCGCGGAGTGAAAACACGACATACCAGACCGCGGAGTGAAAACACGACATACCAGACTGTGCGTTATAAAAAATGTTCAAACCTTCAAACCCCGATCTAATGGTATCCTATCGTCGCGTCGCCCTTATAAGAAAACATTGTCAGTCCGTTTTTTCTCTTTTTACTGTCCTTATCCTATAGGAAAAAATGAAATTTAGACTTCCGGCCCTGATGGCCTCCGGGGGTGAAAATGGTCTCTTAATAATGAAGATTATTGAAAAAGTAATCGGAGAACAACACTCAAACAAGCATAATTTAATAGGGTAAGGAAAGTCGCGTGATGTTCAACTATCTAACTAATCGTTAATGTAGCAATGCTGCTTTTGTCCTTACGAGATAAAGACAAGAGATAAATAGGTACCTATCAGGTTAGACCAGTATACCTGTAGCCCTGTACCCTTGCCCAGTTCCAGTACACCTGTAGCCCTGTACCCTTGCCCAGTTCCAGTACACCTGAAGCCCTGTACCCTTGCCCAGTTCCAGTATACCTGTAGCCCTGTACCCTTGCCCTGTTCCAGTACACCTGTAGCCCTGTACCGTTTTATTGGCCCATTTTATTTAGAATCATGAGATGACATAAGTAAAAAAAGCGTTCCTGAAAAGTAGAGATATGTACTTATTATGCCTAATTGCCTACATATAGGAGCAGAAAGATCCGATTTTGAAGTGCTCGGCAATACTGGAAGAATACAATACATAGAGATGTAGGTACTCTTACCTCCCTGTTGAGAGTCCCCCAGCCAGATCAAGCTGGTCCACTCTCCGTAGTCCCCGAGCCAGACTTAGGGTAGATTCCAATGTACCTACCTACCTACTTAATTATAAATTATAATTAAAGTATCTTGGCGGTTTTCGGCGTAATTTATTATTATCTCGGGAACGGTATGAGCTAGAGACTTGAAATTTGGTATGTAGTTCACAAAAGTGACAAGGATGTAACTCAAAACTTTTGGTTACCATAGAGATGTAGGTACTCTTACCTCCCTGTTGAGAGTCCCCCAGCCAGATCAAGCTGGTCCACTCTCCGTAGTCCCCGAGCCAGACTTTGGGGTAGATTCCAATGTACCTACCTACCTACCTACTTAATTATAAATTATAATTAAAGTATCTTGGCAGAAAGTATCTTGGCGGTTTTCGGCGTAATTTATTATTATCTCGGGAACGGTATGAGCTAGAGACTTGAAATTTGGTATGTAGTTCACAAAAGTGACAAGGATGTAACTCAAAACTTTTGGTTACCATAGGTGCTGCGGTTGGCGGTATTTTGACCGCTTTTGGACAGATTTCGACCGTTTTTTGGCGGTTTTCAGCTATAGCGACAAAACGGTTAGATATTGTAAAAGTTAGGGTAAAAGAACACTCAAATAAGCATCATTCAATAGGATAAGGAAAGTCGTGTGATGTTCACACCAGATTTTTTAAAATTGTCACCATCACCATTATCCTTCCTTATCTTTATTATTAACAGTCCAAGTATAGCTGTGGCAAAAGCTAAATTGCCGAAATCCGCCATTGAGCACCAAGAGAAAGAAAAATAAACTGCTCACTCCGCGGAGTGAAAACACGACATACCAGACCGCGTTATAAAAAATGTTCAAACCCCGATCTAATGGTATCCTATCGTCGCGTCGCCCTTATAAGAAAACATTGTCAGTCCGTTTTTTTCTCTTTTTACTGTCCTTATCCTATAGGAAAAAATGAAATTTAGACTTCCGGCCCTGATGGCCTCCGGGGGTGAAAATGTTTTGAAATTTAATTTCTGGGACCGAATTTCAATGTGGATCATTAGTGGGACCTATTTGAAGAACAAATCACCAATCGATATGAATTTTCCATTTTTGGTGCTTTCCCTATTGGCGGGAGAACATGGAAAAATTAAAATTTTAATAGGCCATAACACCGGCCCTGGTTGTCGAATCAAGCTCAAACTTGTACCAAAGTACTACGTTCTTTTCCGGCAAAGTTGACGTTAATTAATTACTTAAGGTCAAAGTTGCGAGATGTCCAGTTTTTGCACCGAAAACCGGAATATGTCCCTTTTGGAACCGTAATGTACTTGTCCTGTTTGTCCTTTTTTGTCCAGTTTGGACCCGAAAATGCTATTCAAGATTAGGCTTTTCCATTTTTGGCACCGAAATTGGCCGAAACGCGAATTTTCGTCTATGTTTGGTAGCGTAGCTGATATTTGAAAACGAATGCAGATATACCAAAAACTCAATTTCCGAAAAATTTGGACTTGTCCACTTTTGGAACTGGGCTACTCATTCTTCTCAAGTAATAAGACTTCGGGTCTATAATCTCATGAGTTCCCTCGGAGACGGCGCGGCGCCCGAATAGTCTCCAAGTATTCTCAGTGGTAACATGTGACTCTAGATCCGGGGGTAAGTTATTCAGACCTTGTCAGGAAGTCCCCAAACGTGTCATCATATACAAATATGTACATATATACATAGGTACGACTAGGTACATACATACGTAGGTGTTTTGTACATTACAGGAGGAATTTGATGAAAAAGTTAATAATATCATGCCTGCAGCCTATACTATACATATACAACATCCAATTTCCTGGCATCATTGACTTTTTTGTTTTATATTAAAACGAAATCTTATTTGTCACTCAACTTGGCATTTGACACATCCCGACATTTTCACCTGAATCTAATCAGATATCGTATCATGTTGATGCAGCTTTGTTCTGAGACGACATAAAATCAATGCGAATGCTTATCTAGAAAAATTGTATGGAGGTGATGCTAAAATAATAAATTCAAGTTCATTTGATAAAAACTTACCTACCTATGTGGAATTGTTCATGTACCTACCTATACAGAGCCTTCGAAAAGTCATGAAACCCCTGCATATTTTTTGAATGGCTAAAGATGAGAAGCTGAAATTTGGTTTAATGTTTTATCTTTTAAAATGAAACTTTTTGAGGTAGTCGCCAAACTTTTTGAAGTAGTCGGCCGGAGTCAGGGTCGGCCCCAGGGGGGTCAACTTCAAAATGCTAAATGGGAACCCCCTGATTGTGATACATTAAATTAAAGGCCTTAAAAAACGTAGTACTTTGATAAGTCAGTCAGTTACACAAGGGGCTGTATATATTTAGGACTCGCACTTCGTGCTCGGGAGGGGGGCTTCGCCCTTAAACGTAGGAAAAGTTTTGCTGGCCTCAAACTCTGTTCCCTGTGTATTTCTTATGGGGAACTTAAAAAACGTCAATATCTCGGGAACGGTTTGGAATTTCGAGGGTTTTCGATTTTTCCCAGTATGTACAAAAAATAAGGAATCCAATGGTGAAAACCGCATCTTCCTAGCACATCTAGAAGTGGGTTAGAATTAGTATGAGTGAGTGAGTGAGTGAGTCAGTTACACAAGGGGCTGTATACAGTGTGTCCACTTTTAATGTGCGCCATAGGAAAAATACATGTAAAAACAGTTTTTCTTGTCTCAAAAGTCCCCATTAAGTATTTTAGTTAAAGCAAATATGTTAACTCATG
Source organism: Diaphorina citri (assembly GCF_000475195.1). NCBI lineage: Eukaryota > Metazoa > Arthropoda > Insecta > Hemiptera > Psyllidae > Diaphorina > Diaphorina citri. Next base: position 22,764 of record NW_007380172.1, on the reverse strand, counting down.
TATTTTTATCTGAGGAATTCACTGGTGGTGATTTTATACACCTGGGACTTACAGTTAAAAAGTTAAGGGTTCGAATTTCGAGAAATGTGTTATGTTTGAAACTCAACATTTTTGTACAATTGGATACTCTATTTTATGTATTTTTTCACGAGAAATTGATTGGTAATATTTTCAATTACTTGGGGCTTACAGTTAAAAAGTTCTGGGTTCGAAACCGAGTAATTGTGTTATGTTTGAAACGAAACATTTTTGTACATAATAACTGAATAAATACTTTATTTTAGGCCCCCTCAAAAAAATTAATTAAAAAAAATCAGGTACCTATTTCTCTGGTTTTGAACCCGAAACTTTTTAACTGAGTATTACGTGTTTGAAAATATCACCAATCGATTTCTCGAGAAAAAATACATAAATAAAGTATTTATTCAGTTATGTACAAAAATGTTTCGTTTCAAACATAACGCAATTACTCGGTTTTGAACCCAGAACTTTTTAACTGTAAGCCCCAAGTAATTGAAAATATTACCAATCGATTTCTCGTGAAAAAATACATAAAATAGAGTATCCAATTGTACAAAAATGTTGAGTTTCAAACATAACACATTTCTCGGATTTCGAACCCTTAACTTTTTAACTGTAAGTCCCAGGTGTATGAAATCACCACCAGTGAATTCCTCAGATAAAAATACATGAGTTAACTATTTGGTTTAACTAAAATACTTAATGGGGACTTTTGAGACAAGAAAAACTGTTTTTACATGTATTTTTCCTATGGCGCACATTAAAAGTGGACACACTGTATATCATTTACTCATAATTTACAAAACCTTACTTACCACACAACATGAGAAAAGATTAAAAAATGTACCCTAAGTTATGCAAAACATGATAGATTTCCTTCTATTGCACATTGCTTAGTCGTGCTTAGATTCGATCCATAATTTAACTCCACATATCAACTAAAAAAAAAGTACCCTTGCCCAGTTCCAGTACACCTGTAGCCCTGTACCCTTGCCCTGTTCCAGTACACCTGTAGCCCTGTACCCTTGCTCAGTTCCAGTACACCTGTAGCCCTGAAGTCCTGAACCCTTGCCCAGTTCCAGTATACCTGTAGCCCTTTACCCCTTGCCCAGTTCCAGTACACCTGTAGCCCTGTACCCTTGCCCTGTTCCAGTATACCTGTAGCCCTGTACCCTTGCTCAGTTCCAGTACACCTGTAGCCCTGTACACTTGCCCAGTTCCAGTATACCTGTAGCCCTGTACCCTTGCCCTGTTCCAGTACACCTGTAGCCCTGTACCCTTGCCCTGTTCCAGTACACCTGTAGCCCTGTACCCTTGCCCAGTTCCAGTATACCCATCGTCAGCATAGAACAACGATGGATAACTTGATGTTGTTAGAGCAAGAAGTGCTGTCCGCTTTCCAGAACAAAGAGTATGTAGTAGCCGTCGCATTGGATATAGCTATGGCTTTTGAACGTACCCTGTAGCCCTGTACCCTTGCCCAGTTCCAGTACACCTGTAGCCCTGTACCCTTGCCCAGTTCCAGTATACCCGTAGCCCTGTAGCTTTGGGATAAAATCCGGCCCGGGCGGTAATCGAACTCGCGACCTAGCGCTTGAAAGGCAGACGCGCTACCCTCCTTGCTAACTAGGCTGGTGAGGACTGTAAGGAGAGACTTATCATCATCTACATTACTGACAAGATTAACATTAATTTGCTTCCGAGAAGAAAATATTTTTTCTCGAAACAAAATACATGTCGTTTTGCTTTTCAACAGAAAAGTCATGCTGGTGTCAGGAAAGCTGGCGACTTTTTAAATAACATTTTCCTTCCCCAGGGATTCCATTTTCATTTTGCTTTTACCTACCTGCTCTTCCATTTCGACGTTACTACCTGGCTTCATACAGGGCGGCCCAATCTCTGATGTAGGTACCTACCTACCTATCTATCTGAATTATTAAGTACCTGTTGTTCATAATAATTTATGATGTACACTTGAGAGCAATAAATTCGGGGCAAAAATATTCCTGAAGTTTTTGATTTTTCTAATTTTTCCCGAAGACATGTTTGATTCTTAGGAGGTGTTTTTTTATAATTACCTACACTTGATCTATTTGAACGAATCGAAAAAACAAATCGAACGAATGAACGAACGAGGTGTCAAAAGAAAAGTAATTTTGTTGACTTTTAGAAACTGTGATTGATTTTTAAAAAAGTCAAGTCGTTAAAAAAAGAAAATTAAAACTGCAAGACAAATAGTGAAATGATAGATACTATAATAATTAACTAGTGGTTGACTCGTCCTTTTTACGGGACCACCACACAAATACACCCACCACACACGCAACAGAAATCACACACACGCACACCACTCACACACATACACCCACCACACACACAAGACAAATCACACACACACCACACACCCATCACACCCACTACACACACCCACCACACACACACACACACACACACACACACACACACACACACACACACACACACACACACACACACACACACACACACACACACACACACACACACACACACACACACACACACACACACACACACACACACACACACACACACACACACACACACACACACACACACACACACACACACACACACACACACACACACACACACACACACACACACACACACACACACACACACACACACACACACACACACACACACACACACACACACACACACACACACACACACACACACACACACACACACACACACACACACACACACACACACACACACACACACACACACACACACACACACACACACACACACACACACACACACACACACACACAGAAAGTATTGTTCCTAGGTGATCTAGACCTAGGTTGAATTTTCCAAGTATTTTCTAGGCTCATTGGTCATTTGGTCCCGAGTTAAC
>NW_007380172.1:7851-19325 GCF_000475195.1 Diaphorina citri | reverse complement strand
ATGTTTTGAAATTTAATTTCTGGGACCGAATTTCAATGTGGATCATTAGTGGGACCTATTTGAAGAACAAATCACCAATCGATATGAATTTTCCATTTTTGGTGCTTTCCCTATTGGCGGGAGAACATGGAAAAATTAAAATTTTAATAGGCCATAACACCGGCCCTGGTTGTCGAATCAAGCTCAAACTTGTACCAAAGTACTACGTTCTTTTCCGGCAAAGTTGACGTTAATTAATTACTTAAGGTCAAAGTTGCGAGATGTCCAGTTTTTGCACCGAAAACCGGAATATGTCCCTTTTGGAACCGTAATGTACTTGTCCTGTTTGTCCTTTTTTGTCCAGTTTGGACCCGAAAATGCTATTCAAGATTAGGCTTTTCCATTTTTGGCACCGAAATTGGCCGAAACGCGAATTTTCGTCTATGTTTGGTAGCGTAGCTGATATTTGAAAACGAATGCAGATATACCAAAAACTCAATTTCCGAAAAATTTGGACTTGTCCACTTTTGGAACTTGGAACTGGGCTACTCATTCTTCTCAAGTAATAAGACTTCGGGTCTATAATCTCATGCGTTCCAGTACACCTGTAGCCCTTTACCCTTGCCCAGTTCCAGTACACCTGTAGCCCTGTACCCTTGCCCAGTTCCAGTACACCTGTAGCGCTGTACCCTTGCCCAGTTTCAGTACACCTAGTGGTAACATGTGACTCTAGATCCGGGGGTAAGTTATTCAGACCTTGTCAGGAAGTCCCCAAACGTGTCATCATATACAAATATGTATATATATATACAATACCGAATTATTGCAATCCTGTGCTCAGCACTTGCTCAACTGCAAAGGATATCCTTATATTTGTTCATAAATACGGGTGTAAAACTCATATCACTACTATGTAAGAACAACAGACAACTGAAGAACTGACTTTTTATGGCCTTTGCCTTCGGTAAGGAAAAGATTACCGAGGTACCTTGTTACCCCTACCCCCTACCCTACCCTACTCTACTACAACGAGAAGTGGTAACATGTGACTCTAGATCCGGGGGTAAGTTATTCAGACCTTGTCAGGAAGTCCCCAAACGTGTCATCATATACAAATATGTACATATATACATAGGTACGACTAGGTACATACATACGTAGGTGTTTTGTACATTACAGGAGGAATTTGATGAAAAAGTTAATAATATCATGCCTGCAGCCTATCCTATACATATACAACATCCAATTTCCTGGCATCATTGACTTTTTTGTTTTATATTAAAACGAAATCTTATTTGTCACTCAACTTGGCATTTGACACATCCCGACATTTTCACCTGAATCTAATCAGATATCGTATCATGTTGATGCAGCTTTGTTCTGAGACGACATAAAATCAATGCGAATGCTTATCTAGAAAAATTGTATGGAGGTGATGCTAAAATAATAAATTCAAGTTCATTTGATAAAAACTTACCTACCTATGTGGAATTGTTCATGTACCTACCTATACAGAGCCTTCGAAAAGTCATGAAACCCCTGCATATTTTTTGAATGGCTAAAGATGAGAAGCTGAAATTTGGTTTAATGTTTTATCTTTTAAAATGAAACTTTTTGAGGTAGTCGCCAAACTTTTTGAAGTAGTCGACCGGAGCCAGGGTCGGCCCCAGGGGGGTCAACTTCAAAATGCTAAATGGGAACCCCCTGATTGTGATACATTAAATTGTAAAGATGAGAAGCTGAAATTTGGTTTAATGTTTTATCTTTTAAAATGAAACTTTTTGAGGTAGTCGCCAAACTTTTTGAAGTAGTCGGCCGGAGTCAGGGTCGGCCCCAGGGGGGTCAACTTCAAAATGCTAAATGGGAACCCCCTGATTGTGATACATTAAATTAAAGGCCTTAAAAAACGTAGTACTTTGATACAAAATTGAGCTCGATCCAACGACCAGGGGCCGGAGTTATGGCCTATTCAATTTTTAATTTTGTCATATTCTTCCGTCAATAATAGGGGAAGCACCCAAAATGGGAAATTCATTTTGATGAGTGATTTGTGCTTCAAATAGGTCCCACTAATGATTCAGATAGAAATCCAGACCCAAAATTAAACATCAATTCCCCCCCCCCCCCGGGGCCCCTCGGGGCAAAAAGCCTTGGTGTTTTTAAACGCATAGTTCCCCCCCCCCCCCGGAGGCCATCAGGGCCAAAAGTCTTTAGTAGGTATTTAGAAAAAATTAAAATTCCAATAAGCCATAACTTCGGCCCTAGTTGTTGGATCGAGCTCAAACTTGTAACAAAGTACTACCTACGCTGTATGCTCTTTATGACCTTTGATTTGATGTATAACAAATAGAGGGTTGTTATTTAAGATTTTAAAGTTGGCCCCCTTGAGGCCTGAAAAAGTCCCTGAACTTTTTCATAGCCTATAAGAAACTAGAGGTAAATCTAAGGTCGTATACAAAATTTCAGGTTTAAAATTGGCCCCCCCTGGGGCTGACCCTGGAAAAGTCTCTGAACTTTTACATAGCCTATAAGAAACTTGGAGGTAAATAGGTATAGGATACAAAATTTCAGGTTTCTAAATTCATCCGTTCAAAAATTAAGGGGGGAGGAGGGGGGGGGGAAGGTACTTTATATGAACACACTGTAGAACACCTACAAATTGATGATATACCTACCTACATGTCATATCTGAGATGTCACTATTAATAGATAGGTAACTAGTAGGTACTCCTAGCTCATAATATGTACCTAACTCAGTAACACGAAATATTTGCTATGCTTCAGGAATTCAGTACCTCTGGGATGTATATGTCTATGTGAAGTAGACAATACATCATGTTTACCGCAGACAATTTAGGATTAGATCAGAGAGATTGCAAATGTCAAGTGCTTATTGATAAGGGTCATCCATACTACTATACAGTGTGTCCACTTTTAATGTGCAATCATGTTTACCGCAGACAATTTAGGATTAGATCAGAGAGATTGCAAATGTCAAGTGCTTATTGATAAGGGTCATCCATACTACTATATATCATTTACTCATAATTTACAAAACCTTACTTACCACACAACATGAGAAAAGATTAAAATGTACCCTAAGTTATGCAAAACATGATAGATTTCCTTCTATTGCACATTGCTTAATCGTGCTTAGATTCGATCCATAATTTAACTCCACATATCAACTAAAAAAAAGTAGGTAGGTACCTACCTATTTTAGTAGCTAAATCTACAAAGGCAAGCCTACATTTTTATAAAAGACAAGCAGGCTCCGCCCGCTTGCGCGTGGCTGAGGCATGACCTTAGAGGCATGGCCGTAGGTGACCGTAGCGTGACTTACCGTATCATACCGCACCTGACTATACTTGACTGTACCTAATCGTATCTGACTGTTCCGTACCGTATCGTACTGTAGCTCACCGTACCGTATCGTACTTGACCGTACCTGACTATGTCGTATCGTACCGTACCTGAACGTACCGTATCGTACCATATAGTACAGGACCTGACCGTAACGTACCATATCGTATCGTACTTAACTGTACCTGACCGTACTTGACTGACCCTAACCGTATCGTGCCGCATCGTACCATACCTTACCTGACCGTAACGTACCGTACTGTACCGTTTTACCTGACCATACTATTTTGGCACTGCGGGCACCACTGCGTCCCTAATTTGGGCACCACTGCGAGTTTTGAAAAATCCGTTCTTAGGATACCTTTACTTACTAAAAGGCAAGCCAACTATATCTTACTTACAAACTTCGGTAAAAGGTCGAAAATTCAATTTTTATTTTCTGTTCTAATGAAAGAGTTCAAAGATGTGTGACGTCAGACTTTAGGCAGTTGTTTTTTGTCCGCTAGGTAGCGCCACTATGCAAGCACGCTGGCGGAGGAGCAGGAAGTCGTAGAAGATTTACAAGTCGTAGAAGAAAAAGAAAAATACCGTTGTTTCTCATTTTTTTTTGCTCTTTGTCTTTGAAACATCACCCAAGTATTAAGCGCAACTGTTATATTAGAGCAAAGAGCATTGATTAGTGTTATTATAGGGTTAGGTTAAAAAAGGAGCTTTCTTTTTCTTTGTCGTAGCTTCCGAACGTTTTAGTTATTATAGGGTTAGGTTAAAAAAGGAGCTTTCTTTTTCTTTGTCGTAGCTTCCGAATAATTACCGAAAGTTTTACTTATTATAGGGTTAGGTTAAAAAAGGAGCTTTCTTTTTCTTTGTCGTAGCTTCCGAATAATTACCGAAAGTTTTACTGATTGGTAGTAAGCCCGGGACCCAATTGGTAGTCGACTAGGTACCTTAAGAAAAAAGGTCATGGGACCGAACTGGGGTTCTTCCATATTCGTTACAGTTGAGAAGTTGCGGGTTCGATACTCCCCTGTGTCAACAAATTTCCCTTTTATTACATTTTTTATTTTCTATTTCTTTTCAAAGACCTACGTATTCTGCAAATGTAATAGAAAGTCGTGTGATGTTCACACCAGAACACACGTCAAGACGGTCTGACAGACGTTCTGAATTCTGAGTACTTTTTTTGTGTAAGTGGTGGACATAACGTCACGTCACATCACATAGTAGAAAAACAATTTTATTGAACCTTTGAGAAGAAGTGTATGATACAAAACACTTTTGACCAGGCCAAAAAAAAGTCGTCGGCCTTTGCTAAGATATCTTACCTTGGATTCGTTTACCAGACCCAGTATAGGTACACAAACACAACTTTCTATTCACATAAAAGATTATCTCATGCTAAAGTACATTTTTGTGCTTTCAAAAAAAATCCCCTCATTTAGACCATTGCGCGTTACCTACTATACTATCTTATTTTCTATGAATATAATTTTTAATGATGGATCAAAAGTCAAAACACAAGTGGTGAGGATTTTTCCTTTGATTTCTCTCCCTCTCTCTCTCTTAACCGCATAAAGTTCATTTGTTATTTAGATGCCGAGAAAGGCCAATAAATGGATGGGTGACTTAAACCTTATACTGGGTCTTCGGCTGTGCGTTGATTATGAATGAATGAATGAATGAATGAATGAATGAATGAATGAGGGTTTACTCTTTTATTAATATAGATGGTTGGGAAGAAAATGGCAAATTACAAATAGAATTAGTAAATAAAAAATTGGGTATCTTTGATCCCATGAGGAGGAAAAACTTAGCCAAGTTGAAATTCAGAAAAGGTTGAATAATTTGAGATTCAGCATTTTTAGCAGACAGAAAAACGGGGAATGCGATTTGAAGGAAAAATAACGTAGCCTCAATTGTTTGATCTCACTTCTTTCAGAGGCCGGCCGCGGGTTCGATACCCGGCCGGGGGCGGATTTTATCCTGATGAGATAATGTGCGTTCTCAGAACAGCTGGCTTTCTTCTATCCTGTCTTCCTTCTCTCCTCAATTTCGCGACGATAAGACCATAGCAGTTACAGTTTCCTCTAGCAAACCTCTTAGTTATAATAATAAATAAAAAAAATCTTACATTTTTGGATAGGAACTTGTATTCATAATATATTACAATATTACATACTATTGTACTCTTAGAAAGTAGAAACCCATTGAAACAAATTGAACAAGCTTTGAGGAAGCAAGAATAATAAATAAAAAAAATCTTACATTTTTGGATAGGAACTTGTATTCATAATATATTACAATATTACATACTATTGTACTCTTAGAATGTAGAAACCCATTGAAACAAATTGAACAAGCTTTGAGGAAGCAAGGAGAGAGAGATATATTTCTCAAGAGTACAGTGTCAATCATCTTCTTAAATCTTAGCAATGCTTCCGATAAAATTAATGACATAAAGTTTTCCTTTGTTTGCGAGCTTTCAGACTTAATCCACAGGGGTATTACTGGTAATATTACAAGAGCTTTAACTCAGTGTCCTATCTATACCTTTGAGATACCTAGGTCACTAAACTTATCTCTTGTTACATCTTCTTGCATAATTGCGTTGTCTCATCTCACAAAGGACTATTATGTCTACAAAACCATGTAATCTCCCCCGTTGCTTTGGAGTAGAGATGTTTTACAAGGAAAGGACATTTTGACATGATTAAGCTAACTATCTAACTAATCGTTAATGTAGCAATGCTGCTTTTGTCCTTACGAGATAAAGACAAGAGATAAATAGGTACCTATCAGGTTAGAACCTTATACATAGAAGGTATGGGCTTGTCGTATTGTTTCTTGTTTCAAAAGCTTCGGGATACAGGGAGATACCTACATAATGTTAAGTACGTATACAATAGGTACCTACTACCCACCTACCCACTCGTACATTTTATAGTCTAGCCGAAAACACACTTGAACCACGCAATGAGAAAAGCATGCATTTCTAAATACTAAAAGAAAATCCGAGATGAAAATGTTTCAAAAGATATGTAGTCTAGCCAGTGTTCTCCCTATTATAGTGAAGGTAAATAGGTATAGATAGTACCTATGTTATTCTAACATAATTATGTAATTAGTTTCAAAAGATATGAACCTTGCCATGGAAATATAAAATTCCGAGGTTTTTTTCTGTAACTGGACTTGCAATTGAAATTAATATTTCGTGAATAAATTACTTAATATTCCTGATTCTCTCCACAGCACAAGTTCCTTTTGAATTTGATAAAGTATCTTGAAATAATTAAGTAGGTATCTACAGGGTGAACACGAAAAACAATACAAAATCCTAGGGTAGATTTCTGAGGTCATTTCAAACAAAAAATATTCTATTTAACTTCTTTTCCGATCTCGCTTACCTTCCCTTCAGAAACCGGTCATAATTTTTTTCCAACCAAACATGGAGAAAATGTGTTTTCACCATTCACCATAGGATTTAAAACAGTGATTTTTTTGGTACGTTTTGGTAAGTTTTTAGGTATTTAGCAATTTCTTTTAAAATTTCAAGAGACAATTTGACCAATAAAAAAAGGCCGAATCTGCGGGCATGCAACAAAAAAAATTCCCTAAAGTCTCAGCTTTCCAACAATAAGAATATATGTATGTACCTAACTCGCCGCTAGAAAGTCAAAGGGGCGTAAGTGATTTTATCAAATTTTTTGTAAGCGCACTTAAGTCTATTTGGGCTGCAATAAATTATTTCCGCAAATATCACATAAGCCTAAACATAAAAAAAAATCTGGTGTGAACATCACACGACTTTCCTCATCCTATTAAATGATGAATTGAGTGTTCTTTAAAATTACTTTTTACAATATCTCTAACCGTTTAGTCGATATAGCTAAAAACCGCCAAAAAACGGTCAAAATACCGCCAACCGCAGCACCTATCCCAACCAAACGTTTTGTGTTGCATTCTTATCACATTTGTGAACTACATACCAAGTCTCTAGCTTATACCGTTCCCGAGATATTCTTGAATTACACCGAAAACCGCCAAAACGCGGCAAAATACCGCCAAGCGTTGCACTGATCTTAACCAAAAGTTTCGTGTCGCATCCTGCAAATTGCGTACGCCTAAACATAAAAAGACATACATATATAGTCCGTGTGTCTGTCTGTCCTTCACGTACGCCATGCAACAGGAATAATATTCCTGTTGCATGGAAAGTTTCTTCAATATCTGTCTAAAACTGTGCTGTACGCTGTACACTGCCTCGACAACATAGATTTACCACGTCGATTGACGGTTTCGACGATGTGTGAACAGTGAACACAGATTGACCGTATCATTCAACAGAACAGAAAAGTATACATTACATACATTATCTAGATTCTAGATGAAGTATCGCATTTCAGCAACACATTCTGTGCATCTCAGCATTCTCAGCAGAAAAAGAACCGTTTAAAAACAATTATTTCCAATCTTCTCTTCCAAACGCGAAAACCATTAAAACAAACATATTGACACTAGGATATTATTTACTTATACATATATATATATAAAAAAAATACCATACCATCACCACCACCATTCAATAAGGGGAGAAAAGAGGGACTGTTGAGGTCGATCATACAGGGTTTAGTTGAATTGGGAGAGTACAACTTATGTAAGTTTGTATGTTGGGAAAGACTGAGAAATATTACTATACACTATATACCATTTTTTTTTTTTTTTTTAGCTTCCCACCTGTAAGACATGTTACCGACAGGTTCAATTAGGTACCCGATGTTAGGTGCGGCTCTGCCTACAGGAGGTTCAAATAATTTGTTCAGTGAGGAAGATTTTAAATGATAATGTGGGAAATATTTGGGGGCACGGTTGGTCCAGTGGTAACGCGCTTGCTTGCCATGCAGAAGGTCCCGGGTTCGAATCCCACCATCAACAAAAATTTGTACTCGTTTTTCGATTGCAAATATTTCAACGGGTTACTTTCTGGTGTTATCGTGTTGACCCAGCACCTAAATGGGAAGTATTGTGTCTCTTAACGTCCATCTGTTGAGAGACATGCTACGGGATGGGCATGCTACGACACAGACCACATGAATCTAATGTAGCAGTTGTTTCATTTTTACAAAACAGCCATGAAACACTCATCTTTTTAAGAACAAACATACATAATACATATTGAGACTGAGGAGGGCGGCCGGGCAGTTGGAATATGTTTGGTAAGTCAGTAGAATTACATGAAAGGAGGACATACCTAGGTACAAATATTTTACAATGTCATATTGTCATCAGAAAGACAAAGAAAGAGAGAGGTAATAGGTAGGTACCTACATGGGGTATTATTCATTATTCCTAGTAAAGAAAATGCAGTTTCTTTGTGTTATTATGTCACAACTTTGGTGCTCACTGCAGCATTGTAGGATTTTTTTTTCCAATATCTCAATAAGCCTAACATCCAATGTTTACCTACCATGCTGGCACCGGTCGCTATGCGCATTTTTATGTCATAGCTACTCATTTTCCTCACGAGGCTGAGTGGGCCCCGCAACAGCCAGTCACGGAATCAATCATTTGGATGATACAAATTTCTTGACACCGCCGGGAATCGAACCCGGGTCTCCCGCGTGCAAGGCGAGTGCAGTGACCACTGCGCCATGGGAGCTGACATTATTCCTAGTAAAGAAAACATGTTGAGTTGAAACAAACGGAAGCTAGGTAGTATGTAAGAAAATACAAAACAGCAGAAATATTTTTCATCTCAAACAAAAAGTTGTAAATTGCAAAAGGGTTCATAAACCCCAAAGAATTGAAAATGAAAGAAAATCTTAGGGAAATATTAAAAGAAATTTGTATCATGCAAATGATTGATTCCGTGACTGGCTGTTGCGGGACCCACTCAGCTCTCTGCCTCGTGAGGAAAATGAGTAGGTATGACATATAAATGCGCATAGCGACCGGTGCCAGCATGGTAGGTAAACATTGTTCTCCTATCAATCAGTCATCAGTCGGTATCATATCTTCTTTATTCTTCTTCCCCTTTTCCCGTGTTCATGGGGTCGGCTCTCAATCAGCCCTAGTCAGGGCCGTATCCAGGATTTTGTCGAGGGGGGGTACAGTATAGGAGAACAATAGAAGCTCAAAGAGGTGGGGGGAATACGGCCCTGGCCCTAGCTAGGGTGATTGCTTTGGGCTGACATTTGGTTTTGGCAACAAAAATTTACGAATGGATGACCTTCGCACTCAACCTTCTCTATTTCATTTATCAAGGGAATTTTCAGGCTTGTATCATCCCTGTTTAAAGTCCCCCATTTAGACCAATGCATACATATGATTGAACTAGCAAGTTCCCCGTGCTTCGCCACGGTTTAGAATATTTTGTAAAAGAAAAATTCTCCGTCAGTAGGAAGTAGGAGTCCTCACCAGAAAGAATGCTACCGTTTACCGTTGCACTACGCGCTCCCTATTGACTTCGCACTTGTATAGAACATGGTCGGGCTACGCGCTTCCCATCGGCTTCTCACTTTGAAAAAATACGGTCGCGCTACGCGCTCCCCATTAGCTTCTCACTTTGAAACAATACGGTCGCGCTACGCGCTCCTCATTGGCTTCTCACTTTGAAAGAATACGGTCGCGCTACGCGCTCCCTATTGGCTTCACACTTTGATAGAATATGGTCGCGCTGCGCGCTCCCTGTTGGCTTCGCACTTCGAGAGAATAAGGTCGCGCCCCGCGCTCCCTATTGGCTTTTCACTTCGAGAAAATACGGTCGCGCTACGCACTCCCTAATGACTAAATAAAAAAAAGGGAGGGGAATGGATTTGAAAAATATTCCCTGATATTCTACCATCCAAATACCGACCATGGTCAACGTATCTTAACTTCAGTGATATGTCCGTAAATAATTCAAACTCGCATTAAAAAACCATCCAAATACCGACCATGGTCAACGTATCTTAACTTCAGTGATATGTCCGTAAATAATTCAAACTCGCATTAAAAAAAAAGTTCCCTAGGTGATCACTCATCCAGCTACCAACCACGCTCAACGTTGCTTAACTTCAGTGATATGTGAGGAGTAGGTAGGTACAAATTTCATACAAAGTCGTAAAGCTCAAAATATTTTTCTTTCGATCAAAGCGAATGCGAATGTTCAACGGAGAAAAAGTAAAAACATAAAAAAACTAAAAATGAAGCTAAAACTGCTGGAGGAAAAAGATTCTCCTCGTGATGAGTCCTCGCGTCTCTACTCCCTGTGTATTTCTTATGGGACATTTTGGCCGTCAGAAAAGGCCCATATCTCGGGTACGGTTGGGAATTTTAAAGGTCTGATAATTTTTTGGGGTAGATACGACAATTTTAGACGTTTAGACTTTTTTGATATCTATCATAGTTTTCTCTAAACAATTCGGACAGACATACATAAATAAATACATGACCCGTCCATATTTCCCTTTTATATATAGATGGAGATTTTAGCGATCAAAATTGATCATATCTCAAAGAATATTTTAGTAAAAGAAAAATTCTCCGTCAGTAGGAAGTAGGAGTCCTCACCAGAAAGAATGCTACCGTTTACCGTTGCACTACGTGCTCCCTATTGGCTTTACACCTTTTAGAAAAAGCGGTCGCGCTACGCGCTCCCTATTGACTTCGCACTTGTATAGAACATGGTCGGGCTACGCGCTTCCCATCGGCTTCTTACTTTGAAAAAATACGGTCGCGCTACGCGCTCCCCATTAGCTTCTCACTGTGAAACAATACGGTCGCGCTACGCGCTCCTCATTGGCTTCTCACTTTGAAAGAATACGGTCGCGCTACGCGCTCCCTATTGGCTTCACACTTTGATAGAATATGGTCGCGCCCCCGCGCTCCCTATTGGCTTTTCACTTCGAGAAAATACGGTCGCGCTACGCACTCCCTAATGACTAAATAAAGAAAAAAAAGGGAGGGGAATGGATTTGAAAAATATTCCCTGATATTCTACCATCCAAATACCGACCATGGTCAACGTATCTTAACTTCAGTGATATGTCCGTAAATAATTCAAACTCGCATTAAAAAAAAAAGTTCCCTAGGTGATCACTCATCCAGCTACCAACCACGCTCAACGTTGCTTAACTTCAGTGATATGTGAGGAGTAG
>NW_007380172.1:3755-6816 GCF_000475195.1 Diaphorina citri | reverse complement strand
GGAAAAAAAACCCCCTAAAAAAAACCCACCTTCTTTTGTTGTTAAAAAAAAAAAAAAAAAAAAAAAAAAAAAAAAAAATCGTATTCCGGAATGGCAAAGAGCAATCATAGTTTTAATGGATTATACATGTATTTTTAAAATATTTTTGAATGATTTATTTACAAGCAAACGTTTTTTTCCTCCAAAATGTTTTCATGGAAGTAAAAAAAAAGTAAAATGGAAAAGAAAGAGATGGGTGGTAGCAGGTTTTGGCTTTGGCTCCTGTAAAGTATTTTACGTGATGCAATGCTGTTGTTTATTTTCAAGCGAGAACGAGAGAAATTCACATTATGTTGAAGGAAACATAAGAAGTGTACTACCTACATATGACGGATTTACAACCTAGAGGTGCTGGGTTCGAATTCAAGTTCGGAATTGGAATTTTAAGTTAAAAGAAAGATCGGCACAGAAATACATTGCATTTTGTATCTACAGAGGTCTAATACAGTTCACAGAACTACTAGTTACCTACACATTAATGTAGCTACATATGTAGGTAGTGTGTACAGTATGTGCATAGAAATGCATAATGTAGAATGCAGAAAAATTTCGTAGTAGAGCAGTTGAATTGCACTTAGTTGGGTGAGGTTTCAAAGTCCAAGAGAATGACAATAACAATAATACCTAATGGTATGATATAGAACTAAGTATATATAATTACCTATCTGTTTTTCGTTCACTTCTTATAGGTAGGTATATAGGTACCTACCTAGTCTCCTACCCTTATACCTATCTGTTTTTCGTTCACTTCTTATAGGTAGGTATATAGGTACCTACCTAGTCTCCTACCCTTAACCCTTAAGTAAGTTAAGTACCTATATTCCAAGTTGTGTTTTCACATACCCTCTATTTCCATTGTTATAAAGACAAGTCACTACATAGCGAGCTCTGATCTTGAAATTTGTCGCGACGACCTATAAACTCAAAGCGAGAAAGTTTTAGATAACACTTCAGTCGTTATTTTAAGACCGCGGTTTTAGCGTCACCTATGTTAAGCTACGCCGAGAAAGGCCAATAAATGGATGGGTGACTTAAACCTTATACTGGGTCTTCGGCTGTGCGTTGATTATGAATGAATGAATGAATGAATGAATGAATGAATGAATGAGGGTTTACTCTTTTATTAATATAGATGGTTGGGAAGAAAATGGCAAATTACAAATAGAATTAGTAAATAAAAAATTGGGTATCTTTGATCCCATGAGGAGGAAAAACTTAGCCAAGTTGAAATTCAGAAAAGGTTGAATAATTTGACTAATTTGAGAATGAATGAATGAATGAATGAATGAATGAATGAATGAATGAATGAATGAATGAATGAATGAATGAATGAATGAATGAATGAATGAATGAATGAATGAATGAGAGAAAAACCTGCCGAATCGGTTCGTGTAAAGATACACAGGCGTGCTTGCTGGAACTTGGCCTGGCGCACTGCCGTGCGCTCAGATTTAAATACTACAAACGTATATAATATGATTACCTACATATATGAGAATTGAAAAAGATGTAGGTAGGTAGGTATTTTAAATTAGGAAATTTAATGAGATTGTGAATGAAATAACAAATGATATTAGAGTGCATGATTGTGATTCAATGCTCAAATATTGAGGATTTTACCCCCATTAAATACCACCAATGGGTAGGTACAATGGTACATAATATGTATACATAAAGGAACAAAAGAATATGTTCACCAATGGGTAGGTACAATGGTACATATACATAAAGGAACAAAAGAATATGTTTTTAAGTTTAGGTACATCAAATAAACCATTATCATTATTATCTTCATTATTTATGAAATTCACAAATAAAATATGTATTACCTACCCGTTTCCCTCATTAGTGCAGTGATGGGTACAATGCCCACTAGGTATACTGGAGGCATTTATTCTCTTAATAATGACGATTATTGAAAAAGTAATCGGAGAACAACACTCAAACAAGCATAATTTAATAGGGTAAGGAAAGTCGCGTGATTGATTAGAGTGCATGATTGTGATTCAATGCTCAAATATTGAGGATTTTACCCCCATTAAATACCACCAATGGGTAGGTACAATGGTACATATACATAAAGGAACAAAAGAATATGTTTTTAAGTTTAGGTACATCAAATAAACCATTATCATTATTATCTTCATTATTTATGAAATTCACAAATAAAATATGTATTACCTACCCGTTTCCCTCATTAGTGCAGTGATGGGTACAATGCCCACTAGGTATACTGGAGGCATTTATTCTCTTAATAATGACGATTATTGAAAAAGTAATCGGAGAACAACACTCAAACAAGCATAATTTAATAGGGTAAGGAAAGTCGCGTGATTGAACATCAGAATTTTTTTTTCTTCTTTAGTGGCCATCCGTAAAGGATGACCAACGGCTCTTACTTATGTTTTACTCTCTTACACTTTATCTCTATATCATCTTATCAAACCTAATTTCAGTTAGCTACTCTGAGTAACCCCTGCATTTGAGATTGAAAGAGGGATACGTGATGTGAGGGCCAAAACCTTACAAGTAGGTACCCATTAGTAATTCATACCGTTCCTCTGAAAATGTTGCTTGTTTAAAGTTGTTGTATCTCAAAACCTTGTAAGGTAATACAATTTGTTACTTTTTTTCTTCAGAAACGGCAAGGTTGCAAATGAAGATAGAGTAATGGAGGAGAAAAATATAAAGATTCAGATATTGTGAATGAAATAATAATACTTACCACCACCAACACCACCAGGTTTTCATAATAAATAATTCAGAGGGTTTAAATGTTTTAGATGAGTACTTAAAATATTCTTTCCATAGCATCGGATCTTAAAAACTCAAAATCAACATAAAAAAACATCTTCCTCCTTCTAATGTTTTAGATGAGTACTTAAAATATTCTTTCCATAGCATCGGATCTTAAAAACTCAAAATCAACATAAAAAAACATCTTCCTCCTTCTTTTTTTTATGTATGTATGTATGTATGTATGTATGTATGTATGTATGTATGTATGTATGTATGTATGTAC
>NW_007380172.1:0-3745 GCF_000475195.1 Diaphorina citri | reverse complement strand
TATGTATGTATGTATGTATGTATGTATGTATGTATGTATGTATGTATGTATGTATGTATGTACGTACGTATGTATGTACGTACGTATGTATGTGTGTACTACAGGTTTAAATGGGAAAATGGGAAAAGGTGGTTAGTCTAGCCAGTGTTCTCCCTATTATAGTGAAGGTAAATAGGTATAGATAGTACCTATGTTATTCTAACATAATTATGTAATTAGTATTTAAATACTACAAACGTATAGGTATATATGATTACCTACATATATGAGAATTGAAAAAGATGTAGTCGTGCCGCATCGTACCATACCTTACCTGACCGTAACGTACCGTACTGTGCCGTTTTACCTGACCATACTATTTTGGCACTGCGGGCACCACTGCGTCCCTAATTTGGGCACCACTGCGAGTTTTGAAAAATCCGTTCTCAAACTTCATGTAAATTGACCCACCCGTTTTGGCCATGGGTCGAATTTTACTAGTTTTGTAGTCCGTCCTTCCTTTATTATTACAATAGTATAATAAAAAGGTATAAGGGACGGACTATTGTGTTGGCTCCGGTGTCGTCTGTCTGTCACTCTGTCTGTCCCCATAGAAGGACTTATCCAAACCTGGTTGACCTTATAATTATATCAAATTAAAGGTCTTTTTACCAGGAACACGGTCTTTTAACCAGGAACACAAAATGGTGGTGCAAATTTTGTCCAGAGAACCATAAAGCCAAAAAAAAAGGGACGGACTATTGTGTTGGCTCCGGTGTCGTCTGTCTGTCACTCTGTCTGTCCCCATAGAAGGACTTATCCAAACCTGGTTGACCGAAGTGCAAACTATACATTTTGAAATTTGGGAAATGTCCGGGTTTTCGATGGAATGTCCGGGTTTTTGGAATCAAATGTCCTACTTTTTAAAAATTTGATCTGGAGACCCTATGCGGGCACCACTGCGTCCCTAATTTGGGCACCACTGCGAGTTTTGAAAAATCCGTTCTTAGGATACCTTTACTTACTAAAAGGCAAGACAACTATATCTTACTTACCTCCTTCTTTTTTTTTTTTAGCTTTTTCCAAATCTCATTACTTTCAGTCCAAGTTTTTTCTTCGGTGTAGGTACCAAGGCAACTACATACAGGAGATGACAAAACCCCTATCTTTAATCCTCTCATTGACAGTTACCTCTGGCCCTCTTGTCTTGAAACTTATTGTCATTGTTACATGACTCATTCATAGATAAATCATAATAACATCATATTAGGGGGGGGGGACCAATTCGTTTCCAAAACCTTTTTTTTCGGCACAAATGAGCAATGGCACAAATGAGCAATGATTAGTGTTATAGGGTTAGGTTAAACGCAAAAAGGACTTTTCGCAATGGAGCAGTTGCAAATGAGCAAAAATTATTAATAAATGGTCGATTCCTACATACCTACATATGTAAAAAGTGTGAAAAATCCAAATCTGAAGTCAAAAAATAACTGTAAAAGGTCGAAAATTCAATTTTTATTTTCTGTTCTAATGAAAGAGTAGATTCTAGATGAAGTATCGCATTTCAGCAACACATTCTGTGCATCTCAGCATTCTCAGCAGAAAAAGAACCGTTTAAAAACAATTACATCATGTTAACGAAAAATACTTTAAAGGGGTTTTTAGGTATGGTTTTGGGGGGGTCTACTCTCATAACATTTTCGATATCTCTAACCGTATAGTGAAAACCGCCAAAAAGCGGTTATTTCCGCCTGTGGGCGGAGCCCGATGCAACTTTTGCCGAGTTTCAGATTTTTCCCTTTACTTACTCATTAAGACCTACCATCCTGCCAAATTTCAAGTTTCTACGACATCGGGAAGTGCCTCAACATTTTGATTATTTCATTCCTTAATTCCCAGCCGTTTCTGAGATATAAGCGTGGTTCGCAAATCACGAACCACCCTGTATATATATATAAAAAAAATACCATACCATCACCACCACCATTCAATAAGGGGAGAAAAGAGGGACTGTTGAGGTCGATCATACAGGGTTTAGTTGAATTGGGAGAGTACAACTTATGTAAGTTTGTATGTTGGGAAAGACTGAGAAATATTACTATACACTATAGATCATACAGGGTTTAGTTGAATTGGGAGAGTACAACTTATGTAAGTTTGTATGTTGGGAAAGACTGAGAAATATTACTATACACTATACTTCCAACCATTTCCCGATTTTGAAAATTTGGACCGATTGCAATACTTTCATTACTAGTATAGCTCCGCTATACTGTAGTAATACAACTTCCATGTGTATGCGGGCCACATGCTACATTCGGAGGTACTTCGCGGGCCACATATGAATGGCTAAGAGGCAGAGTGCACTAACTTAACGTGTTTTGGCACTAAAATCTGACCATCGAAAATTTGACCCGATTACATTACTTTCCTTCCTATAGGATAAGGAAAGTAAAAAAGAGCGTTTCGAGATAAATGGAGTTAAAGTTTAGAATTAGTGTAAGTTTGAATAGAGATAGCCATTTTGTTTTTACTCTCATTTCAACACTAAAGTGAGGTTAGCAACCAAGTAAAAGTAAAAATAAGCCAGCCTAGTTAGCTTAGTTGGTATTGCGTCTGCCTTGTAAGCGCTAGGCCGTGGGTTCGATTCCCGTCCGGGGCGGATTTTATCCTGATGGGAAATGTCACAAAAGATCTAACCAGGTCGCAATGACCAAGGGCGTTTATTAAAGCCGATGGCCCTACTTATACCAATACCAATCCTGATGGGATAATGTTCGTTCTCGGAACGGCTGGCTTTCTCCTATCCTGTCTTCCTTCTCTCTTCGATTTCGGGACGCTAAGACCATAGCAGTTACAGTTCCCTCTGTCAAACCTCTTAAAAAAAATAAAAAAAAAAGATATAGGAATAGGTGAAGATGATGCAATAATATAGGTATTTATAAAAATCGTATGTGGAAATAAGACTGAAAGCTATCCATATCAATGGTTTCAATGATGTTGCCGCCTACGGCGGCCAATTTTCGACCAAAAATTTCCTATCTTAAAATACTCCCCATGTAATGAGGAATCATTAAAAAGTGTCCAAAAACCAAAAATTGAACTTTTTTTTTTTTGAAAATTTTTCTAAGTCCGAAGTTTGAAGCAACATTGACTTTGGTTGATATCTAGACGAGGGATGATCCGATTTTTACCAAATTGTTACAGTCGCGTCCTTGGACCATACCGGGATAGCATACCAAATTTCATCGCTCTAGGACAAACCGTTCTTGAGATATTCTGTTCACAACTTTCTACTTTTTCCCATTTAAACCTGTAGTACGTACATACATACATACTACGACAAGCCGTTCTTGAGATATTCTGTTCACAACTTTCTACTTTTTCCCATTTAAACCTGTAGTACGTACATACATACATACATACTAGGGCTAAAAATCACTTTTTTTGATCCCGATTTTGAAAATTTGGACCGATTGCAATACTTTCATTACTAGTATAGCTCCGCTATACTGTAGTAATAGAAAGTAAAAAACTTCTTCAGCCAAGGTAAAGGTGAGAGGATCAAACTCGAATACATACCTAGTAGGTACATTTTATGAAAGAAAACACACTTGAACCACGCAATGAGAAAAGCATGCATTTCTAAATACTAAAAGAAAATCCGAGATGAAAATGTTTCAAAAGATATGAACCTTGCCATGGAAATATAAAATTCCGAGGTTTTTTTCTGTAACTGGACTTGCAATTGAAATTAATATTTCGT
>NW_007380171.1:24910-31989 GCF_000475195.1 Diaphorina citri | reverse complement strand
ACTTATGAATCATAAGTATGTTTACTAGGCACCTAGATAAATAGGTTTGCTGATATGAATAACAAGGTGAATTTACTCACACTCACCTCTCTAAATATTGCTGATGTTATAAATGTTGATGCTTTATAAATAGACGTTAAATCATCTTTAGTCTTTAGCTATCCGGCATCGACATCCCCTGATGTAGGTATACCTACGGATCCTCTGATATTGCTAGGTAATACCCACATCATAAATCAAGCTAGAACCATAAATAGGTGTACCTATCGAGGAAATAACCTAGCTTGTATCTATCAAGGTAGGTACATACATACATAAGGAAAAATTAATATGGGATCGATCTCCAGCCCCAGGGAAAAGCTATCGGGTAAACCTAGAGAACCATGTCCTCAGGTTCTTCAGCCAATGTATCCTTCTTCCAGGACCTTGGGCACTCAGAGTGTTAAGGATGCGAGTTTGTTGGGATTCAAAGATGAGCCAATTAGTTGGTACAAAGAACACTGACCTACAAGTATATCTGTGATAAGTTATTAAATAAAACCTCAATATTTCTGGTAATATCATTCATGATCAGGACCACAATCTGAGTTCAAACTTTCAAATTCGGTTAAGTGGAAGATGATAATAAGGATAAAATAAAATGTACCCATTACTATTCCAGTCTTGTAGAAAGTCTTGTTAGCACCCACGGTTAGGATGGACTTATTGGAATATTATTCCAGACCAACAAACCTCGAATGGTAAAATGCATAAGTAGATCTTTAGATATTGACTCTAAGCTCATTTCTATGGAAATCTTGTTCAAATCTCTGATATGCATAGGCATACAGATGACATGACATTGTGTTGTTTTCTAATGCTTGAGATTGACTGTTAGGTGTTAGGTCATTTCTGTGTTTCTGTTGTGGGTGTAATATATTGGTATTAGTACCTAAATCAGAAATCAGGCATGTAATGGCCGTATAACTTGAGTTTGAGCATGCCTCATTTGTCTCATTAATATTCCCATTCTTCAAGTTAGATGAAGTACCCAAGTATGCACTGACACAGCCATTTTTTTTCCTCGTCAAATACAAATTTCTTATTCAAGGCATCAATCTATCAACTAACGTTGGGACAGGAATTACCCGATTTTTTCTAGAAGGAGGTGGAAAAATGGAGAGAGTTTGTTGGGATTCAAAGATGAGCCAATTAGTTGGTACAAAGAACACTGACCTACAAGTATACATATGTATCTGTGATAAGTTATTAAATAAAACGTCAATATCATTCATGATCAGGACCACAATCTGAGTTCAAACTTTCAAATTTGGTTATAGATCAACTCTTGGGTTAAGCAAAAAAGTTTGAATCAACCAATCCGATTGCTTAATCCAAGAGTTTGAAACTCAGAAGACCAAATATCTGTAGGAGAACACGGGGCAAAACGGTACATCGGGGCAAAACGATACCCCACCCTTTTTAGGAGCTAGAAAGTGCTGAGCTCTCTTGGATGGACTAGGTCCTGCAAGTGTCAAATTTGGTTATAGATCAACTCTTGGGTTAAGCAAAAAAGTTTGAATCAACCAATCCGATTGCTTAATCCAAGAGTTTGAAACTCACAAGACCAAATATCTGTAGGGGAACACGGGGCAAAACGGTACATCGGGGCAAAACGATACCCCGCCCTTTTTAGGAGCTAGAAAGTGCTGAGCTCTCTTGGATGGACTAGGAACTATTCCTGGAAGTCTTATCTTTGTTTTGATCCGTGGTTGATTCTTTAATCTTTTGTTTTCGAAGAGTACGGAGGTTTTTTCGATTTCACGAGTGCTTGATGTAATTTTCGCATATAATTTTCAAATCACTGACGCTTTGGGGCAAAATGGTTTTTTAATGGTCTGGGGCAGGATGGTACATGGGAGAATAGTGCCCAGGGTTCCATTTTGCCCCAAGGTGTTTTGCATGTATTTGGTATAGGACCATTTTGCCCCAGCCTTGAGGCAAAAGCAAAACGGTCTTTTTTGATTTTGGTACCCTCATAAAAATATTTTTAGTTTTTTCCCAGTGATACATATATCGTTCTTGTCTAATCCAATTTGTAGCTAAAATTATGCAACATAATTGTTACAAAATTACATATCTGTGTGACTTTTATTTTTTTTTAGTTAGGACCTCATAAGCACTAGAGGTGCTATTTTGCCCCGTGTTCCCTTATCTATCGTCAGCTTGCTTATACATAACTTTTAATGCAAAATTTCAGCTTTCTAGAGTTTCTAGTGTTTGGGGCTCAAAATGGTTTTTTAATGGTCTGGAGCAGAATGGTACATGGGAGAATAGTGCCCAGGGTTCCATTTTGCCCCAAGGTGTTTTGCATGTATATGGTATAGGATCATTTCGCCCCAGCCTTGGGGCAAAAGCAAAACGGTCTTATTTGGTACCCTCATAAAAATATTTTTAGTTTTTTCCCAGTGATACATATGTATATCGTTCTTGTCTAATCCCATTTGTAGCTAAAATTATGCTTTATTTGTTACAAAATTACATATCTGTGTGACTTTTATTTTTTTAGTAAGGACCTCATAAGCACTAAAGGTGCTATTTTGCCCCGTGTTCCCTTATCTATCGTCAGTTTGCTTATAACTTTTAATGCAAAATTTCAGCTTTCTAGAGTTTCTAGTGTTTCTGGCTTCATAGGCTCATAAGAGTGCGAAGACAACGTTCATTCATTTGGGGCCATTATTGGTACAGTAGAAAGACTCGGGTTCGATTACCGTCATTTCTGTTCTAGTGTTGACCCTGTCTTCATAGGTACCCATAAAAAGGGTGCCTAATTGAGTTTCCACATGTACCATACAAACACGTTATTTTTTCAAGAATTTATCAGTTCATATTTTTTTCACACATACCAAAACAACGTGCAATAATAAAATTTAGGGCTAATGGTTAATGGGTCTAATGCACTTTTTTATTATTGACTTTTTCAATTGAACTGATTCCAATCTTATCAAAATCAACATCAAATTGGGAACTTTCAAAATGGAAATTGCAAACACGCAACACTATTGTAAAATTAATTGTTTCATTCCTGTTGAATTACCAATTAGTATTCCATCGGGATCGGGATCTCTTATTTAATCCAGATGAAAACAAAAGGATTTTTTTTTTTACCAGCCTAGTTAGCTTAGTTGGTAGCGTGTCTGCCTTGTAAGCGCTAGGCCGCGGTGTGCGGGTTCGATTCCCGGATGGGGCGGATTTGGATAAGGTTTGTTCTCGGAACGGTTGGCTTTCTCCTATCCTGTCTTCTTTCTCTCTTCGATTTCGGGACGATAAGACCTTAGCAGTTACAGTTCCCCCTGTCAAACCTCTTAAAAAAAATGTTTTTTTTTTTTTACATTTGACCATTTATCAAGCGAGCACAGACCAAAACTTGCCAATGAGCACTTTTGTTCAAGCTTTTGCCTGTTAACGTGTTAACCATGAGTTAACAGGTTAACACAATATCGGCCACTCGACCTGTTGGTACGCAAACATCGCCGCAACATGCGTAACAGGCAAAATTACCCAATAACATTGTGTTCATATCCTAATATAACTTATCTGGCTCCTGTTATAGGTCTAACGGAGATAACTTTCATCCGATTCGAAAAGGCCTTTAACCTCCATTGCTATGTTGGTAACTCATTCCTACGTAAGAGATTATAGATTACTACTGGTAGGTACTTTTACTATGCTAGTCTACGCATACCTACCTATTATTATCATCTAAAATATCTAGTATAATGTGTATAGGTACTAGCAACAGTGAAGTTTGTATTGCAAATATTGCAATTTCATTACTACGATTATACCTGTGTCTATACGGCACATACTCGTATGTCCATGTACAATGTACATGTTGCATACCTAGCGGTTGTTATTAAGCTCGCAAAATCCATTTTATGGTTATTTCGTGTGAATTCTTTGCTTGCAAATTCCAAACATTATTATCGCGACTCGCGAGTGACATTACTCGTATTTTCTGGCTTTCTAAGCGTTTCCATGGTAACACATCCCTTCCCGCGGCTAGCGGCTGTTCAATGAGATGTAAACATGAAAACCAGCGAAACAAAAACAATAGTCGTAATCTAGTTTCAAGGTCACAAAGGTCATTAGACTACTGGGATAATGTTCATATTACTTTTAACTAAATTAACGTATATGCAAATAAATCTACTTTCGGGTCACTTCTTCAATCGTAAACACATTACAAATGCTTTTTAAATTACATTACTTTCCTTCCTATAGGATAAGCAAAGTAAAAATCTGGTGTGAACATCACACGACTTTCTATTACATTTGCGGAATACGTATTTGAAAAAAAAAAAAAAAAAAAAAAAATTTTTCTAAGTCCCGAGCCTGAGCCGCCTACGGTGGCCCAATTTTCGACCCAAAAATTTCCTATCTTAAAAATACTCCGCGTGTATTGAGGGATCATTAAAAAGTGTCCAAAAATTGAACTTTTTTTGCAAAATCGACCGCCTACGGCGGCCAATTTTCGACCAAAAATTTCCTATCTTAAAATACTCCCCGTGTGATAAGGAATCATATAAAGTATGAAAAAAATTGATTTTTTTTTTTTAAAAAATTTCTAAGTCCGAAGTTCGAAGTAACATCGACTTTAGTTGATATCTGGATGAGGGATGATCCGATTTTTACCAAATTGTTACAGTCGCGTCCTTGGACCATACCGGTATTGCATACCAAATTTCATCGCTCTAGGACAAACCGTTCTTGAGATATTTTGTATACCACCTTTTCAAATTTTCCCATTTAAAACTGTAGTACACACGTACAGACCATGGGCTAAAAACCACTTTTTGGGATCAGGGTCAAAACACGGATATTTCCAACCATTTCCCGATTTTTGAAAATTTGGACCGATTGCAATACTTTCATTACTAGTATAGCTCCGCTATACTGTAGTAATAGAAAGTAAAAATTAGGAGCCTTTTGGAAGATATTAACTAACTTAGGTTTGGGTACCTGAGCGCATGCCATATGCAATTATCCGGGTATATGCTATGCCCGATGACCGAGGCGACGTTGGATTCAGCTTTCATCAGCTATGCCAGATCTGCCGCGTCGTTATTCTCGAAAATCTACCTTTTTTTTTTTAAGAGGTTTGACAGAGGGAACTGTAACTGCTATGGTCTTATCGTCCCGAAATATAACACAGAAGGAAGATAGGATAGGAGAAAGCCAGCCGTTCCGAGAACGAACATTATCCCATCAGGATAAAATCCGCCCCGGGCGGGAATCGAACCCGCGGCCTAGCGCTTACAAGGCAAACGCACTACCAACTAAGCTATCTAGGCTGGCTGAAAATCTACCTTGAATTTTCACTTTTTTGTGGCTCAGATGGTCGAAATAGTGTTCCTTTTTTTTTTTTTTTTTTTACATTTGACCATTTATCAAGCGAGCACAGACTAAAACTTGCCAATGAGCACTTTTGTTCACGCTTTTGCCTGTTAACGTGTTAACCATGAGTTAACACAATATCGGCCACTCGACCTGTTGGTACGCAAACATCGCCGCAACATGCGTAACAGACAAAATTACCCATTATATCATTGTGTTCATATCCTAATATAACTTATCTGGCTCCTGTTATAGGTCTAACGGAGATAACTTTCATCCGATTCGAAAAGGCCTTTAACCTCCATAGCTATGTACCTAGGTAACTCATTCCTACGTAAGAGATTATAGATTACTACTGGTAGGTACTTTTACTATCCTAGTCTACGCATACCTATACCTACCTATTAATATCATCTAAAATATCTAGTATAATGTGTATACTAGCAACAGTGAAGTTTGTATTGCAAATATTGCAATTTCATTACTACGATTATACCTGTGTCTGTACGGCACATACGAGTATGTTCATGTACATATTGCATACCTAGCGGTTGTTATTAAAGCTCGCAAAATCCATTTGATGGCTATTTCGTGTGAATTTGCTTGCAAATTCCAAACATTATTATCGCGACTCGCGCGTGACATTACTCGTATTTTCTGGCTTTCTAAGCGTTTCCATGGTAACACATCCCTTCCCGCGGCTAGCGGCTGTTCAATGAGATGTAAACATGAAAACCAGCGAAACAAAAACAATAGTCGTAATCTTGTTTCAAGGTCACAAAGGTCATTAGACTACTGGGATGATATTCATATTACTTTTAACTAAATTAACGTATATGTATGCAAATAAAATAATCTACTATCGGGTCACTTCTTCAATCGTAATCACATTACAAATGCCTTTTAAATTACAACGGTGGATTCAGTTTTCATCAGCTATGCCAGACCTGCCGCGTTGCGCGCTGACTCTTCTCGAAAATCTTAATTTGTTACTTTTTCGTCACTCTATCCAGATGGTCGAAATATTGTTCCTTTTTATTGCCTTTCTTTAAAGGTACAATTTTATGATACTCAAATTAATTTTTAATGAGCTGTGTATACTACCATGTTATGTCAGGCAATAAAACACGTAATTTGCCGTTCTGACATTCCAAAACAAATCTTTTACTATGGAAAACTTTTCTAGAGCAAGAAAACATGCAAGTACCATCCTATTTGGGTTGGGCAGATTTTAATTTTACCTTGATAGGTATAGAGGTAAATATCTACTTCTCCAAAGCGTACGGTCTTTTTTGATCAAACATTAAAATATTATCTAAATTGCCTATTTCAGAGATTACCTATTGACCTGTGCAATTAAGTGTGGCGAACTTTCAGGGGCATCTCAGCAAGGTTGTTATGTAAGTTAGATATGGAACGTTTTGTGGAAACAGTCTCTCAATTCAGCCAGCCTACTTAGCTTAGTTGGTAGTGCGTCTGCCTTGTAAGCGCTAGGCCGCGGGTTCGATTCCCGCCCGGGGCGGATTTTATCCTGATGGGATAATGTTCGTTCTCGGAAACGGCTGGCTTTCTCCTATCCTGTCTTCCTTCTCTCCTCGATTTCGGGACGATAAGACCATAGCAGTTAAAGTTCCCTCTGTCAAACCTCTTAAAAAAAAAAAAAAAAAAAAAAAAAAAAAAAAAAAAAAAAAAAAACAAAAAAA
>NW_007380171.1:5713-24382 GCF_000475195.1 Diaphorina citri | reverse complement strand
AAAGTGGATAGACAACATCATTGAATGGACCAACACAACAACCTATGAGAACTGCAAGAGAATGGCACAAGATAGAGAAGCATGGAGACAGCAAGTTTGGAGGATAATATAGCAACCTTCTGAATAGAAGACGCTACCATGATGATGATGAAGATTGGTAGAAGCTTAAGCCATCCTTTAGGGCTATTCGCCCCTACACCTAACCCTTGGAGTGGGCCTTTTGTGTATATGGAGTTAAGCTTACAAAAGGAAAAGTACGGATTGTATAACCAACTAACAAATTAGTGACTGCCTAGCTTAAGGGCCGTTTAGGAGGGTAGCGCGTCTGCCTTGTAAATTGTAAGCGCAAGGCCATGGGTTCGATTCCCGCCCGGGGCGAATTTTATCCTGAAGAGATAAGGTTCGTACCTCGGAACGGCTGGCTTTCTCCTATCCTGTCTTCCTTCAATTTCGGAACGATAAGATCCTAGCAGTTAGAGTAGGGTACTATCAAACCTCTTTGAAAAAATCAAGACAGTTTTTCCTCACGGATAAATCATTTAGTGTGTACCCAACTTTGGGAAAAATTTCGGGACAGAGGCAAGAACAGGATAGTGCTGTCCTTCCGCGCGAACGATTATCTGTTTAGAGGGCAAAGTTCGCCCCGAGTGGAAATCCAACCTGCGACCTGGCGCTTACAGTGAAAAGGTTCCAAATTTGGTTGACACCATACTATGTAAAAGGTTTTCGGTACAAAAAGTTTATGAGGCGAGTAGGTAGGTAGGTATAGGTTTAACCTATAGATGTGATTTTTACTTTCAGTCTCAGATCGGCAGATCATATGTACTTCTCTCAGGATCTCTTTGGGTTTAAAGTTATAGGAGTTATGTAACAACTTATAGGTAACTTAGGTACTGTTTCTCGAGAAAAAGAAAGTGAAAAAAAAAACTGCCGTTCTTTTTAACAAATAATGAGATTGAACTACAGTAAGCAAACGAAGGAAAAGCTCAATGTAGGTAGATAATTGCTGTGATCACCAGGCACAGAAGGTATAAAGCTTTTTCAAAAAGAAGGATCTCTTTGGGTTTAAGAGATATCTACGTATGTAACAACTTATAGGTAACTTAGGTACTGTTTCTCGAGAAAAAGAAAGTGAAAAAAAACTGCCGTTCTTTTTAACAAAAAATGAGATTGAACTATAGTAAGCAAACAAAGGAAAAGTTCAATGTAGTAGGTAGATAATTGCTGTAATCACCAGGCACAGATGGTATAAAGCTTTTTCAAAAAGAAGAAGTACGGTAAAGAAGAAGACAAGTAATGTGCCTTTGAAAAAGTTAGTAGGCACTTTAAAATAGGTACGTACAAAAAGGGGGAGAAAAACTTACCTTCAAGTTTTTCGATGCAAACTTCCTTCAAGACAAACTTTATCAAAGTTCTTTCAACTGCTAAGACGAACACTTGTTCGTTTAATATTGATCACAAAGCGATGGAGTTAATCCGTTATCAATTTGAAACTCTCGTTATCACAAAATATTTTTAGAATTTACTTTCGAAAATGTTACCTCAGATAAGAAGAAAAGATTAAAATTTGAACGATTGGGAATTTTATCGTAAAATTATACAAAGTTACACCAAAAGTGTACTCACAAGATTTGACGTCAACTTCTCAGTGACTTCTGAGTGTGTTTTTAATTTAGAATTTCTGTTTGGATATCGAAAAGTTTTGTTTTTGTTCTAATTTCTGCGTTTGAAAATCCACGCGCATGCGGGCTGAACACCCCCATCACGAGAAATAGGAACATATGAAAGTTTACTATTACGGGTGAAATTTCAGCGCTTTTGCTACAAAAAAAGCTCTTCAGTTCGGAAATTGGAGTCGCCTACCACCCACACTGCCCCCTCTTAATATTGTATCCTATAACTATTACAAAATAACTTGTAGATATTTTAGTTACTGCGTAAAGGGAATTTTTAGTTCTAGTCGACTAAGATAAAATTATATCTGGAGACAGTGGTTCTTAACTTTATTGAGAGCGTTACCCTCTCTAACGATGGTAAAATTAGCTGAACCACAATTACTAGCATATTCTATTACATTTTTTGACTTGCTCATATAGGCGGTATCGGATTTCCTCAAATTTAGACTGTAGAGCTAATTAAGCTAGTCATTCCGAGAACTAACCTTAACTGTTTGGGAATTATTTTCCCGGGCGGGGATCGAACCTGCGACCTAGCGCTTACAAGACAGGTAATCTTCCAAACTACCTTCCAAGACAGTAAAGTTTCAAGAGTTGGAAAAAAAATTTCTGTTTAGAAACAACATGTTCAGTTATTCAGCGAAACTCCAAAACTTAAGGTTCTTTCTGAACATTCATGTTCGAATGTGGAGTATAAAACAACTGATTTGATAACCCAAGTCGTAAGAGTGTTTACATAAGACACGGTCTATTATGACGGCTGCAGTAAGAGTTGTTTGTTAAAGTACTTTACAACAGGATTGGATTCATGGAGTCCAGGTTATTTTGTCAAGACAAAGGTACAAGTCTCGTTTCGAATTTCAAGGTGTGCCCAAACATAGTCGACGAGTTGAATCTATGTTATCGAGGCAGTGTGGACAGTTCAGTCGACATCGAATGATGGCCGGCCGACTATGTGTGGACACACATTTAGGGGTCCAGGGTTCGAAAAAAAAAGACTCAAGGTAACTTTGGTAAATAAGAAGGTAACTATTTGATTGGTAGATACCAACTTGGAAATTTCAAATTTAAATTCAAGTTACAACTGGCATTATAACTAGATATAGTGAACTTTTTTTCTGGCACTTTAACCTTTTAGTAGGTCGGTAGGTATCCTAAAAACTACGGTAATAAAAATGTTCTCAAATGTAGCGATTATTTATGATTTTTTATTACAACACTAAATACATACATATTGCATGCTGGAAGAATATAGGACATTGCGTTCTGAATGGAATAAAACTTAAAATAGATAGATGGGTACTACTTATTAGTTAACTAATAACTTATGTATGTACAATGTACATCTACAAACTAGGAATCGTGGGGAAATGATTTTTCAATTTTTTATCGTTATTCCCAAAGTTCAACATTTTTTTTTTTCTTCAAATTTGACAAAAAATATTTGGTGAATGCTACATATCAAAAAGCAGTGCTTTATTTTATATAGGCAATCAGCCTAGGACCAGAAATTTCATTATGCCCTATAACCAAAACACATAAGCTCAAGAGAATACCATTTTGGTTATAACACGAGTGGAATGGTTAGAGGTAAATGAGGATCTTCAAAGAATAATTTGAACATTTCAAAACACATAGCCCTCTTTAGGCGGTCTCGGATTTCCTCAAATTTAGACTGTAGAGCTAATTTAAGCAAAATCTATTTTAGGTATACCGGAGTTGTTTTTTTCGGTCTCGTTATCCGGTCCAGACCGAATAGGATCCGGACCAAATTTTAGGATCCGGAAAACCACCGGGAAATTTACCTAATAATTCTTCCGGAAAAGCGTCTCTCAATAGACAGACCTGGGTCTGGCAGTCAGTCTGAGCGTGAGTAGCGGGCATAAGAGTTTCAGGTGTTGCCAATCGACCACATAGTAAATGTGGTTCAGCTAATTTTACTATCGTTAGAGAGGGTAACGCTCTCAACAAGTTTAAGAACCACTGCCTCCAGATGTACACGCTTATATTTTTCAAGTATTTCGTCAAGATTTCTAGAACCCATACCACTATTTACAATTCCACTTAGCTCTCGGGTAAATCAGGCTTACCTACCCGGGGCAGAGAGTAGGTAAGATAATTAGATTTGTCAACTAAATTAGTAGGTATAGGTAGGTACCTAATTGCGTCTACAAGAAAAACAAGCTTATTAGTCTACAAAGTCTCCGAACATGTAAATTTATTAGACAGGCATAGATACGTAGGTACCTACTCCTAAAGTTTTAAACCATTCCGAGTTCAACAGGGAGTGTAGGCCCAAACCTACTGTGTTAAGTTAGCAACCAATAGCCTCCAAGACTGGTGCTGACAATAAGGTGGGAGACATCAGCCAGGACTGCCATTGAATTTGATACTGACAAAGCACAGGAGATACGTGAATAGAGCATTATGACGACGGTATCATCTTCATGTTGGAGCTGAAGGAAAGAGAGAGAAAAAAGTTTAGAAAATATATGAGATTTTTTAAAGAGGTTTGATAGAAGGAATTGTAACTGCTAAAGTCTTAAAGTCCCGAAATCGAAGAGAGAAGGAAGACAGGATAGGAGAAAGCCAGCCGTTCCGAGAACGAATATTATCAGTTCGGAATAAAATCCGCTCCGGGCGGGAATCGAACCCGCGACCTAGCGCTTACAAGACAGACGCGCTACCAACTAAGCTAGGGCGTTTGATAGAGGGAACTTTAGTGATCAGACCTCAATCCCAAGCCCTACTTGGCAAGCTCTTGCTAAGAATTACCTTGCAGTTTTCGTTTTCCCTCAATTTAGAGGAAAAATATCACGCCGTAAGCTAAGGCAAAGAAAACGGCTATGGCATAGTCCAGCTTGTATTGGACATCCTCGTCACCATACAGCTTTTCCGCCATACTGAAAGGAAAAATCGATAGATAACGTTAGAAGATGTTTTGCTCTCGAATATGACCAAAGCTAAGCCGTATATTGATTCTTCTTTGTTTAGGCCATTTAGGGGCATTGAGGTGAAAGGTGCTCCCTTTCAATAACCCACCCGCGGAGGGCTCTATGACCTAAGGTCAGCCACTCACTATCAGGTAAACCTGACAGGTACACCTGATCAGGTCCGCCTCTCAGGTCTACCTGATAGTGAGTGGCTGGCCTAAGCCGTATAGGGATTCTTTCTTTCAGGGCATTGAGGCGAAAGCCAACAGGTGTCCCTTCCAAAAGCCCACCAGCGGTTGCGTCAATCCCGCGGTTTTACGCCAGTGATGGGCCCTTGCCATGTTTAGGGTCCCCAAAATGTCTATAATTTTGAGCATCCACCCCCTGTAAATCTATTGACCCAGGAGCTCCCAGGCGAAACCTTATGGAGGGCCCCGAAAAGTATATATTATGTCACTGCTCAGAACGAACATTATCCCATCAGGATAAAATCCGCCCCGGGCGGGAATCGAACCCGCGGCCTAGCGCTTACAAGGCAGACGCACTACTTTGTAGAGGTTTGATAGAGACCATCAGGTCTAAAATTAGGAGTTGATAGAGGGAACTGTAACTGCCAAGGTCTTATCGTCCCGAAATCGAAGACAGTATCGAACCCATAACTTTTAGTGCCTACAACAAGGTAGACGCGCTACCCTTCAAGTTAACTAGGCTACTACTGGCTAGTAATAATATTTTTTTTTTTTTTTACAAAGTATACCTATTTAAATTTCTTTCTTAATATACATATCCCTGTGAAAACTAGGTACTTGAGTACTTTAAGAGAATTCTTCTTTCTTGTTGAATTATTATTATTTTCTAAATTTAATCATGTTATTTCTTCATTCTTTAAGTAAATTTTCAACGAAGAAATTTTTGTATCCTAACTTGGAATCCTATTCTATTCCCACAGACGAACGGATAGGCAACCTCACGTTGGTACTCAAAGACAAATCCCACATTCCCGCCGTGAAGTCTCAGATCACCCTCATCGTCCGAGCTATGTACTCCAACCCACCCTCTCACGGCGCCAGAATAGTTTCCCTTGTGCTGAACAATCCACGCCTATACGACCAGTGGAAACAGTGCATTGAAACCATGTCGGGACGAATTAAACAAATGAGACGAGGACTAAGAGAGAGGTAAGTGTCGGGACGAATTAATAAATTTATATGTCGAGCATTAATAAGTATATATTTCGGGACGAATTGATAAGTATATATTTTGAGACGAATTAATAATAATAAGTCTGTATGTCTTGACGAATTCAACAAATGAGACGAGGATTGAGAGAGAGGTGAGTGTATAATCCACGCCTGTGTGGGACGAATTATAGAAATAAGACGAGAATAGTCTCTCTCGTACTGAACAATCCACGCCTATATGAACAATGGAAACAGTGCATAGAAACCATGTCCCATGAAAAGGGTAGAAAAAATACATAATAATAGTGCTTATTCGTACTGATGGAATAAGACTAAAGCAGGGATTCCCAAACTGTGGTCCGCTAGGTTCCAAGTGGTCCACGACGTGGTCCCAAAAGAAGAAGAAGAAGAAGAAGAAGAAGAAGAAGAAGAAGAAGAAGAAAAATCAATTTTCTATGGAGGAGTTTTTAAAAACTCCTTTTTGGATTATTCAAAATTTTTCAAATTTTCCATTGGTGAACTTGGACCATAGATTTTTTTTTAGAAAATAAATGCATTCTTCTTCTTCTTAGCCTTTTCCTATTCAAATAGGGTCGGCGTTTCTTGTCAGTCTCTTCCAGACAGCCCTTAAATACATTTTTCGTATTGAAATGATTTGTTTTGTTTGATTCAGGTTGGAAAAGCTGAATACCCCAGGAACCTGGAATCATATTACAGAACAAATTGGCATGTTCTCCTACACCGGACTAAACCGTAAGTTTTAACATTCCCTAGCTGAATTTTATGTGTTTGAATCTCAAGTAATATTGTGTGGTTGGGTCAGCTCCCATGGTGTAGTGGTCACTGCGCTCGCCTTGCACGCGGGAGACCCGGGTTCGATTCCCGACGGGGTCAAAAAATTTGTATCAAATGATTGATGCCGTGACTGTCTGTTACGGGGCCCACTCAGCCTCGTGAGGAAAATGAGTAGCTATGTAATATAAATGCGCATCGCGATCTCAGTGGTGCAGTGGCTAGCACGGTGGACTTCGAATCTGGAGGCTGGTGGTTCGAGTTCAAGTCAAGTCATAAAATTTAGCGTAGTCTATTCAGCGGGGACCGACATTTGTGACGAGCATTTATGCTTAACACAATTAAAATTCCTTTTTTCTTTCTTTCAATGCGCAAGCGAACCCATAAAGTTCTTGTAGAACCCTTTATCTTTAGTGGTAGCGAGGAGCAAAATGCACGACAATATAATATGTGCGTAAGGTTTTGAGTGAGAGGCTGATCAAAATAGATCTGGCCTCTCACTTATTAGGTATTGTTAAATGTATTATTGTTGAAAGTGTTGAATTTTGGCCCGATTTCGATTTTCCAGACGGCCATTGCCGCCAAACGCCCCCCGGTCCGAGGCTCGAGAAATGGGTTTCCTCCTTGTTCTCGACTTTCCACACCACATATATCCCATGGTCAAAAATTTTGTACCTTCCCACGTAACATAATATTTGTCTGCTCAGCTCTTCGCCTATATTGAGTGTGGGGGCTATAGGTATTCGGAGAAATACCTACATGGTAACATATGTTTAATGCTCTGTTGAGTCATATGTTTTTTTCTCTCTTTTGGGTCGGACTCGGAGCTAGAGGCTTTATATAATGTCTGCCTCGGTAGCGTAGTGGTCAAAGACGCTCGCCTGGTAAACAGGAGGGCGTGGGTTCGATCCCAGCCGAGGCATGGAATTTTATCCTCATTTATTATCTGAGATTTTGACCACATAATAATGGAGCTCTAAGGGTTAGGTGGTAGAAAACGCCTCCGGCGTTAACCTCGCCTAGTGATTACCTTCCACTCAAGAGTCTATTATTATTATCAAAAGACCTGAAATGATTGAATAACACCTCTGGTTCATACTGTAGGTCCCAAAGGAGACAGTCCAGTCTAGTATAGGACCTGGGACTATTCAGTCCCAACAGTATGAACAAGATAAATATTGTACTCGCATGAGATCGCTAGAAGTATTTAAATTAAAAGATCGAAATTTTATCGTAAAATTATACAAAGTTACACCAAAAGTGTACTCACAAGATTTGACGTCAACTTCTCAGTGACTTCTGAGTGTGTTTTAATTTAGAATTTCTGTTTGGATATCGAAAAGTTTTGTTTTTGTTCTAATTTCTGCGTTTGAAAATCCACGCGCATGCGGGCTGAACACCCCCATCACGAGAAATAGGAGCATATGAAAGTTTACTACGGGTGAAATTTCAGAGCTTTTGCTATAAAGCTCTTCAGTTCGGAAATTGGAGTCGCATACCACCCACACTGCCCCCTCTTAATATTGTATCCTATAACTATTACAAAATAACTTGTAGATATTTTAGTTACTGAGTTGCAGGGGTAAAGGGAATTTTTAGTTCTAGTCAATTAAGATAAAATTTAGAACCTTTTTGGTAAATGGACCAACCTCAGTGGTGTAGTGGTTAGCGCGGTGGACTTCGGATCTGGAGGTTGGTGGTTCGAGTTTAAGTCAAGCCATAAAATTAGCGTAGTGCATTAAGCAGGGAACGACATTTGTGACAAGCATTTATGCTTAACACAATTAAAATTCCTTTTTGGTAAATGTTACCCTGTTCATGGAATATAATTAGGTACCCCCTACCTAATATCCCTCTCAGATCCGTACTCGGTACCTACATAGATGGATTTTCACATTTCTCTTTCTGTTTCTCCCATGAGAATAAATTTTCCCACCTCATTACTGGCATAATATTCTATTACATTTTTTGACTTGCTCATATAGGCGGTCTCGGATTTCCTCAAATTTAGACTGTAGAGCTAATTTAAGCAAAATCTATTTTAGGTATACCGGAGTTGTTTTTTTCGGTCTCGTTATCCGGTCCAGACCGAATAGGATCCGGACCAAATTTTAGGATCCGGAAAACCACCGGGAAATTTACCTAATAATTCTTCCGGAAAAGCGTCTCTCAATAGACAGACCTGGGTCTGGCAGTCAGTCTGAGCGTGAGTAGCGGGCATAAGAGTTTCAGGTGTTGCCAATCGACCACATAGTAAATGTGGTTCAGCTAATTTTACTATCGTTAGAGAGGGTAACGCTCTCAACAAGTTTAAGAACCACTGCCTCCAGATGTACACGCTTATATTTTTCAAGTATTTCGTCAAGATTTCTAGAACCCATACCACTATTTACAATTCCACTTAGCTCTCGGGTAAATCAGGCTTACCTACCCGGGGCAGAGAGTAGGTAAGATAATTAGATTTGTCAACTAAATTAGTAGGTATAGGTAGGTACCTAATTGCGTCTACAAGAAAAACAAGCTTATTAGTCTACAAAGTCTCCGAACATGTAAATTTATTAGACAGGCATAGATACGTAGGTACCTACTCCTAAAGTTTTAAACCATTCCGAGTTCAACAGGGACTGCAGGCCCAAACCTACTGTGTTAAAGTTAGCATGGCAAGGAACTGCTAGATGGGGAAACCAATAGCCTCCAAGACTGGTGCTGACAATAAGGTGGGAGACATCAGCCAGGACTGCCATTGAATTTGATACTGACAAAGCACAGGAGATACGTGAATAGAGCATTATGACGACGGTATCATCTTCATGTTGGAGCTGAAGGAAAGAGAGAGAAAAAAGTTTAGAAAATATATGAGATTTTTTAAAGAGGTTTGATAGAAGGAATTGTAACTGCTAAAGTCTTAAAGTCCCGAAATCGAAGAGAGAAGGAAGACAGGATAGGAGAAAGCCAGCCGTTCCGAGAACGAATATTATCAGTTCGGAATAAAATCCGCTCCGGGCGGGAATCGAACCCGCGACCTAGCGCTTACAAGACAGACGCGCTACCAACTAAGCTAGGGCGTTTGATAGAGGGAACTTTAGTGATCAGACCTCAATCCCAAGCCCTACTTGGCAAGCTCTTGCTAAGAATTACCTTGCAGTTTTCGTTTTCCCTCAATTTAGAGGAAAAATATCACGCCGTAAGCTAAGGCAAAGAAAACGGCTATGGCATAGTCCAGCTTGTATTGGACATCCTCGTCACCATACAGCTTTTCCGCCATACTGAAAGGAAAAATCGATAGATAACGTTAGAAGATGTTTTGCTCTCGAATATGACCAAAGCTAAGCCGTATATTGATTCTTCTTTGTTTAGGCCATTTAGGGGCATTGAGGTGAAAGGTGCTCCCTTTCAATAACCCACCCGCGGAGGGCTCTATGACCTAAGGTCAGCCACTCACTATCAGGTAAACCTGACAGGTACACCTGATCAGGTCCGCCTCTCAGGTCTACCTGATAGTGAGTGGCTGGCCTAAGCCGTATAGGGATTCTTTCTTTCAGGGCATTGAGGCGAAAGCCAACAGGTGTCCCTTCCAAAAGCCCACCAGCGGTTGCGTCAATCCCGCGGTTTTACGCCAGTGATGGGCCCTTGCCATGTTTAGGGTCCCCAAAATGTCTATAATTTTGAGCATCCACCCCCTGTAAATCTATTGACCCAGGAGCTCCCAGGCGAAACCTTATGGAGGGCCCCGAAAAGTATATATTATGTCACTGCTCACCAAGAGCGGATGGAGGGATGTTCAATAGTAAAAGCCTAGCCTAGATTTCAAGTGACGGGTACATACCTTTTCGTTCTAAGAACGCTTCACCAGTTCGCAACCAAATAGCACGTGATGACTGCCCAGAGAGTGATAAACGTATCGAAATGTTTGGCCAGGAATGTGTTGTCAGTGGCGAGATAAGTGTCAAGTTGGGAGGTATACTTGTGAAAATCGAAGTGAAACATTACTGCTCAACTAGGTTTAACCACACTATGCGGAGTACATTGGAGAATCAGTAAAGTTGATCATGACAGGTGATAACACAGTTTAGTCCGCGGACTCTCCCAGTGATTTTCAGAGGAACAGGAAACCATTTCGTCATTGATCGACGCGCAAGAAGGTTCGAGACGTCTACATAAAACCATATCAGCCAGCCTAGTTGGCTTGGTTGGTAGCGCACCTGCCTTGTAAGCGCTAGGCCGCCGGTTTGATTCCCACCCAGGGCGGATTTTATCCTAAACGGATAATGTTCGTTCTCGGAACGTCTGACTTTCTCCCATCCTGTCTTCGTTCTCTCTTCGATTTCAGGACGATAAGACCCTAGCAGTTACAGTTCCTTCTGTCAAACCTCTAAAAAAATTGACCAGGCTTTGGCGTTGAGTAACGGCCGAATCGTACATTTCTCGGAACCCTCTCCTTGGTCTTTTTGATCTACAATATTTACATATTGATGTTTTCTATTCGGTGTTCTATGGATATCTAGATATTCCACTACATGCTGTGTTCTATGAATGTCTATTCAAGACGTCAATAAAACAACTAAACCCTCATACAATCCATTTTCATGAAACAAGGAGATTACAGAGGCCTCAACTAAAAAATAAAAAAAAATCGAAAATTTTCACATAGGCCGTTCTTCTTGGGAACGATTCATTTGTATCTGTGCCAATAAGTACCTTCATCCTACATGAACCAAGTAGTGGTTTTTTACGTGGATCAAAGCAGGGAAACTTTGCATAATAGCTAAAATAGATTCTTTTTCTGGACCAAACCAAGAAGTCCCCAGTTCCAAGTGAGCAGTAACTAGGCTCAACATTTGATCACAGGGTGTCAATAGACCACAATTCTAAGGAGTACCTACCCTTATATTTTAATGGTCAAATACCTAGTTCAGAATACTTTAATTCCTCTACTGCACAGAATATCAAATACCTGTGAGCTAGGTACACAGTAATTTTGATTAATTATGCTACAACTAACCAGAAGATCGGCTCATTCTCTTTTCCCATCCGGCTGGTAATTCTTCATCACCCATTGTGTACTTTGAGATACCTAGTTCAGAATACTTTAATTCCTCTACTGCACAGAATATCAAATACCTGTGAGCTAGGTACACAGTAATTTTGATTAATTATGTTATAACTAACCAGAAGATCGGCTCATTCTCTTTTCCCATCCGGCTGGTAATTCTTCATCACCCATTGTGTACTTTGAGTAAGAACTTTCCTCAAAATAAAGAACAAGCAGATAATTTTTGGATTTTTGCTTTATTTTATATTTTTTTTTATTTTTAGCACATAGCACTTTTGGGATGGATTCTTGTTCGGTGGCTAGTGGCTACGTTTTTATTTCCACCGAATTAAGCGAATTCACCGGTTTTCATTTTCCCCACCGGTGTCCAAAGAGGATTTGTAAAACCGTTTCACACGATGCTCCTCAAAATGTAAACAAATGACGTGTTGATAAGGGATTTTTCAGATTCTGACAAATTTCAAATTTTTTATTTGATTCTTGTTTCTTGTAGGGAATTCTTGTTCGGTGGCTACGTTTTTATTTCCACCGAATTAAGCGAATTCACCGGTTTTCATAACACCGGTGGTTTCCCCACCGGTGTCCAAAGAGGATTTGTAATACCGTTTCACACGGTGCTCCTCAAAATGTAAACAAATGATGAAATGACGTGTTGATAAGGGATTTTTCAGATTCTGACAAATTTCAAATTCAATTTTTCCAAAGTTTTTAAAGAAAAATCAAGTTTTCCAGCGTATGTATTAGTGAAAAGTACTGATAACAGGAAGTATGTTGGTCTATTAAAGGTCTTCAATTTGTTCGCATTAAAATTCTGTCTCGATAACTATCAAAAAACATGTTAACAAAGTTTGAAACCAAGTCAGCCCGAGTCAAGGGGCTCTCATTCCATCCAAAAAGGCCATGGATTTTATCCAGTTTACACAATGGTGTAATTCAGCTATGGGATTACCGAATGAACACTTTGCTGGAAAAGTTCGACGAGCACGAAGGTCCAGTGAGGGGCATATGCTTTCACAATCAACAGCCCATATTTGTCTCCGGAGGTAAGATGATTGTAATGGCTTACCAGGGCTGCATTCTAGAAAGCAGGAATGAACCCTGTTTGTTTAGGATAAAGTCTGTCTTGGGTGGGAATCAAACCCATGATTTAGCTCTTCTAATGCTTTCTAATTCACAAAATTCTACACCAGCTTGATCGCTTGATGACAATAATAATGACCATGCAAAAAAGGAGGGTGCAAACTTGAGAGGTACAAAAAAAAAAAAAAACACTTTTGGTGTACTTGATCTTTTAATGTTACCCTTACATTTTATAAGTAATCATACCTATTTTGGACAATGTTAACTAATATTTTCATTATTTTCCAGGTGATGATTATAAAATCAAAGTCTGGAATTACAAGCAACGGAAATGTATTTTCACCCTACTGGGTCACTTGGATTACATCCGTACAACATTCTTTCATCATGAATATCCATGGATTCTGAGTGCATCAGATGATCAGACCATTCGTATTTGGTATTGGCAATCCAGAAATTGCATTTGTGTTCTTACAGGTGAGTATATGTGGGTGGGGCCTTGTGAGGATCACTAGGTACAAAAGGGGCTAGTGTCAAATAAAATTGTGAAAATGACACACCATAATAAATTGAAAGTAATAATAATCAAAAATACAAGGACTAATCTCATGTGATATGGGGGGAAATGTAAAAATAACCAAGTTTATAGTTAAGTAAACTATTTAAGGAGATACAAACCTAATATATTGATTAATATTTAATCGCTCATCTCTTCTGTCATTTCAGGACACAACCACTATGTGATGTGTGCTCAGTTCCATCCTACTGACGACATTGTTGTGTCAGCATCTCTTGATCAAACAATTAGAGTGTGGGACATTTCTGGACTCCGCAAGAAAAATGTGGCTCCTGGAATGGGTAAGCTTGTCTTATCAATGAAATCAAAACATCCTATTTGGGTTACTTACTTTACTTTCCATGTCCGGATCACCATATTTTCAGATCTTATCTCTCCAGTAGGTGACCACAGCCACTCCTTTGGCATTTGCTGTCTGCAGGTCCCCTAGAGTGCACGGTTCTGGTAGATTGGGACAGGACAAGAGATGGGCCTCGTCCTGGGTTGCTCCACATTCTTGGGTTGCTCCTATTTGGGTTTATGAATATTATTAATTTATCAACTCTTTAATAAAATTTTTATGGCTTCGTTTTGGTTGGCTAATCAGACTGTGAAACCTTACCAAGATCAAAGGTACGAAAAACGACTCTGTATACACAAAAAGCCCACTCTGAGGCAACTGCCCCAAAAGATGGGTTAAGCTTATAGGAATCTAGGGAAACGACGCGAAAAAGTGCGATAGCGATTCGCGGAAGTGGGTAGCGATTCTTTGAAATTGGGAGGGATATCGCAAGCAACTTGCAGAAATTTTGGATAGAATATCCAAAATTGCCAGAAATATTGCAAACCTGTGAAATATTGCAATCCCAAGCACACGCTTCACATCTGTAACCGCAAGATGGAGCCACTGTGCAACATACACGAGAATACCCGAGTCAAGTCCGGAGCCTGGGATGAGAGTGGAGTGTTCATTTACACCACGAGCAATCACATCAAGTACGCTATTGTGAACGGGGACCATGGCATCATTCGAACCCTGGATCTGCCCATCTATATTACCAAGATCAAAGGTACGAAAAACGACTCTGTATACACAAAAAGCCCACTCTGAGGCAACTGCCCCAAAAGATGGGTTAAGCTTATACGAATCTAGGGAAACGACGCGAAAAAGTGCGATAGCGATTCGCGGAAGTGGGTAGCGATTCTTTGAAATTGGGAAGGATATCGCAAGCAACTTGCAGAAATTTTGGAGCGAAAAAGTGCGATAGCGATTCGCGGAAGTGGGTAGCGATTCTTTGAAATTGGGAGGGATATCGCAAGCAACTTGCAGAAATTTTGGGTAGAATATCCAAAATTGCCAGAAA
The DNA here is from genome assembly GCF_000475195.1 of Diaphorina citri. Lineage (NCBI taxonomy): Eukaryota > Metazoa > Arthropoda > Insecta > Hemiptera > Psyllidae > Diaphorina > Diaphorina citri. Next base: position 9,747 of record NW_007380171.1, on the reverse strand, counting down.
TATTGCAAACAACTTCTTGTGAAAAAGTGGCGAGCCTTTAGAATAGACAGATTTTCATCAAAAGACCAAAAAATGCAAGGGATTTTTGCAGATCTCTTTCTCTAGTGATTGCATTATTGACAAGACATGTTTACTATTTCAGGAAATCAGGTGTACTACTTGGACAGAGAATGTTCGCCTCATGTACTTCGTATTGATCCTACTGAGTTCAAATTCAAGCTGGCACTCATCAATCACAAGTATGAAGAAGTGCTGCACATTGTACGCAACAGTCGACTCGTAGGTCAGAGCATCATTGCACAGAGACAAAAATCTTATTTTAACCCAATTTATCATCCCTTTAAAAGTTTAAATATTGTTCTTTAGTCCGGCCTTCCTTTATTATTACAATAGAAATAAAAAGGTATAAGGGACGGACTATTGTATTCGCTTCGGTGTCTGTCAGTCAGTCGGTCGGTCGGTCTGTCTGTCTGTCCCCATAGAAGGACTTGTTTTTTAAGAGGTTTGATAGGGGGAACTGTAACTATCTAGGTCTTATTGCCTTGAAAGCGAAGGGAGAAGAAAGACAGGATAAGAGAAAGCCAGCCGTTCCGAGAACGAACCTTATTTGATTGGGAAAAAATTCGGCCCGGGCAGGAGTCGAACCCGACAAGGCAGACGCGCTACCCTCCAAACTAACTAGCATATTGTTCTTAAAGTTTTCTACGAGCTGGATGTTTATCAATCTCAGTGGCGCAGTGGTTAGCGCGGTGGACTCTGGATCTGGAGGTTCGAATCTAAGTCGAGTCATAAACTTTAGCTAAGTGTCATCATTGCATATCTACAACAGAAAGGTAAGATGAAAGTGTTGTTAGCAGCCTAGTTCGCTGGAAAGGTGAATTTAATGATTACCAGTCTAGTTAGCTTGGAGGGCAGCGCGCCTGCCTCGTAAGCGCTAGGTTATGGGTTCCATTCATGGGACATTTCTGGACTCCGCAAGAAAAATGTGGCTCCTGGAATGGGTAAGCTTGTCTTATCAATGAAATCAAAACATCCTATTTGGGCTACTTACTTACTTTACTTTCCATGTCCAGATCACCATATTTTCAGATCTTATCTCTCCAGTAGGTGACCACAGCCACTCCTTTAGCATTTGCTGTCTGCAGGTCCCCTAGAGTGCATGGTTCTGGTAGATTGGGACAGAACAAGAGATGGGCCTTGTCCTGGGTTGCTCCACATTCTTGGGTTGCTCCTATTTGGGTTTATTAATATTATTAATTTATCATCTCTTTAATAAAATTTTTATGGCTTCCTTTGGTTGGCTAATCAGACTGTGAAACCCTTTTCTCCTATCCTGTCCCCTTTCTCTCTTCGATTTCGGACGATAAGACCTCAGCACGTACAGTTCCCTCTATCAAAGCTCTTGAAAAACCCCTACTTATTCTTTTCTTTTGAATTGGTACTGATACCTACATACATGTATGCATTTTAACCCATCAAATGTACGAGACCTTGTTTAGACTGCTGGGGTGAAGGGACTTTTCAGTCCTATTCGGGCCTAAAGAAATAGCAAAGGTTGAGTGCGAAGGGCATCCGCTCGTAAAATTTGTAGCCAAAACCAAATGTCAGCCCAAAGCAATCACCCTGGTTAGGGCTGATTGAGAGGCTGACGAACAACGCCGACCCCGTCTGTACACGGGAAAAGAGAGTAGAATATACTTTTAATGTTAATTTGTTGTTCTATTTTAGCATTGGATGATGAAGATCTAGAAGGAGAAGGGAGAGGCCGTCGTACTCATGGAGGTGGAGATGATGGAGACGAAGAGGGAGGAGATGAGGATGGTGGATGGGACGTTGGAGATGATTTGGTCGAGGTAAGCTTTACAGAATATTATTAGTGTACTCATGGAGGTGGAGATGATGGAGACGAAGAGGGAGGAGATGAGGATGGTGGATGGGACGTTGGAGATGATTTGGTCGAGGTAAGCTTTACAGAATATTATTAGTGTACTCATGGAGGTGGAGATGATGGAGAGGAAGAGGGAGGGGATGAGGATGGTGGATGGGACGTTGGAGATGATTTGGTCGAGGTAAACTTTACAGAATATTATTAGTGTACTCATGCAGATTGAGAGGAAGAGGGAGGGGATTAGGATGGTGGATGGGACTTTGGAGATGATTTTGTCGAGGTAAACCACGCAAGTTTTTATTATTATTTTCAAGATTTTTCTCTGCTTAATACAAAGGGAGTACGTTGGAGATGATTTGGTCGAGGTAAACTTTACAGAATATTATTAGTGTACTCATGGAGGTGGAGATGATGGAGAGGAAGAGGGAGGAGATGAGGATGGTGGATGGGACGTTGGAGATGATTTGGTCGAGGTAAACTTTACAGAATATTATTAGTGTACTCATGGAGGTGGAGATGATGGAGAGGAAGAGGGAGGGGATGAGGATGGTAGATGGGATCTAAGCTGGTCTAGTCCCTGTTTATTGTCCCCCAGCCAGACTTACAATTATAAATACAACAATAAAAAATATGTAGACTTCACTTCGGTCGGTAGATGAGAAATGATCGAATCGGTTTCATTATTCCAGGTGAAGTAGGCGAGCGTATCAAGATCCTCAAGTCATGCGGCCAAACCTCCCTGGCCTATTTGACCGCCGCTACTCACGGACTCTCCGAAGAGGCGGCCGAGCTCGAATCGAACCTGCGAACCGCGGACCCGAACGCCACCCTGCCGACCGTACATCCCGAGGCTCAACTGTTGCGACCACCGGCCCCTGTAGCCGAGGCTGAAACCAACTGGCCCCTGCTCACTGTGTCCAAGAGCTTCTTTGAAGGTGAGAGAACAGAGAAATAGAGATTTCCTTTTGTAAAATGAATAAATAGAGAAGCCGTAAGCTGTAAAATGAGTGAGAAACGGAGTAAGATGGACGCTAATGATAAAGGGAGGCAGAAAAGAGAGGTGGACGTAACAGATGTAGATCACCAACCAGTCTACAGGTCTACACCAATCACTTGCTCGGGTGCCTCGGGGTCGCCACTCCCCGTGCAGTTCAAAATAACAAGGACTGCCCTTGAGACAACTTCAAAGCTCTTCAAAACAACATAATATGCAGTGAAACCAACTGGCCCCTGCTGACTGTGTCCAAGAGCTTCTTTGAAGGTGAGAGAACAGAGAAATAGAGATTTCCTTTTGTAAAATAAATACATAGAGAAGCCGTAAGCTGTAAAATGAGTGAGAAACGGAGTAAGATGGACGCTAATTATACAGGGAGGCAGAAAAGAGAGGTGGACGTAACAGATGTAGATCACCAACCAGTCTACAGGTCTACACCAATCAATTGCTCGGGTGCTATTGAACTATTTATATTCTATCTCATTGTGACATTATTTCTCTTATTATGTACTGTGCCAAAAGTTTCTCGAAGACCATTCCTGAAAACATTTCTCACTCCCACTAAAAGGTAGCTAGTTACTATTAGGCTATTACACGATAAGTGCCAAGATGGCCACCTTTCCAGATACTAATAACGCGAACCTTTGCTCAACTTGAGTGATTAATAGAAAACTGGCCATAGTAAAATGTAGGTGATGGACTAGGGTTGGGACATCGACATCGATGTTTTGAAAACATCGATGTTTTGAAAACATCGATACATCGGAACAAAAACATCGATGTCAACATCGATGTTTTTGATTACGATACATCGGATACGCGATATATCGAAGTTTAAAAACATCGATGTATCGAACATCGATGTTTTCGTCTCGATGTCCCAACCCTATCCTGAGGTACGGGAATTATTGAGAGAATTGGTCAAAAATAATAGAGTCCTAACTTTGCCCGAATTCAATCCTTCTCTGGACAATGTTGATGCAAAAGCCTGGCTTCAAACAGCAGACGTTTGTTTTTCTGAAAACCCTAGGTTTGGGAGTGATCTTATTCTAACACTGGGCCAAGCATTAAAAGGACCAGCAGCACAATGGCTTACGGAAGTGTCTACTCCGAACATCACCTGGGAAGAATTCAAAATTTTATTTAGTACAG
>NW_007380171.1:2155-4440 GCF_000475195.1 Diaphorina citri | reverse complement strand
GGACTACCACCGTCTCAGAAATGGACGGCCAACTCTAACCTCCCCATAGATCATATTCTGGCAGGTAAAGTCATACCTGTTCACCGGCTTTAAAAATTACGTGGTGAAAAATTACGACTTTAAAATATTCAATAAAATCCCCGTTAATTAACTTTTTTTAGAAGTTTGATAGAGGGAAATGTAACAACGGAGGTCTTATTGTCATGGAAAAATTAAAGACAAAAGGAGGACGAGAAAGCTAGCCGTTCCGAGAACGAACCTTATCTATTTAAGATAAAGTTCTCTACCGTCCACGCTAACTAGGCTGGCTTTAAAAAAACAATCAAGTAATTAGCTATTCACGCAATTCACCACGTAAGCAATCCTGACGCAAAAACAGTTTTAATGTATTATTTATCTGTATCCCTCAGGATCATTCGAGACGGCTTTCAAGCTACTGCACGATCAGATTGGAGTCAAGAATTTCCTCCCCTACAGACAGATGTTCCTCAATAGTTATTTACAATCCCGCACTGCTTATTCTACGCTACCCCTGCTAGCTCCAGTCATGGCATTCCCCACTAGAAAAGGTGAGTGGAGAATTGGAACTATGTATTTCATATTAATGCGTGCCGGGAGGCGCGCGAACGTTAAGAGTACGAAGCGCCGCCCGGCCTATATTAACACGAAATAGAGTTTCATGGTTATATTAACCTGAAATACATCATGGTTTTTCGGCATTTACAACTCAACTTTTCTCCCATTCCCCTTAAACTTTTAGCAATTTTTATTTCATATAATTATGTCGCGGCCAAAGTAACACCACCTGAAGTCCTGAGTCGATTTTTCCGATTTCGAGATTTTTTTGTGCTAACTGAAGCAGTGTAAATAAGCACATTTGTTATAATTACATCATAATGATGGTAGATTCAGATCAAAGTTATTAAGGTGTGTCCACACATGGTCGACCGGTCATCGATCGATGTCGGCTGAACCGTCCACACTGCCTCAATAACATATGTAGATTCACCTCGACACACCTTTACAATTATGCAATCTCTTCTTCCCAGGTCCCGGTATCAAAGAGAACTCCCATCCGGCTACCAACATCAAGCTGGAGCAGCTGATAGCCAAAATACAACAATGCTACCAACTGACGACCAGTGGCAAATTCGTAGACGCTATTGAGAAGCTAAGAAATGTACTGATATCCATTCCGTTGCTAGTGGTAACGACGAAGAAAGAAATCGAGGAGGCGAAACAGATTATCAACATTTGCAAGGAGTATATTGTCGGTACGTGAGAGACAAAATGGGTTATCTACTTTTCCAGTTGTGTATATTATGTGTAGCTCTTTAGTTTAGTATGTTTAGATTGTCAATCTGCCAGGGTGGGGAAGTGAAAATAAAACACAAAAAAATCAAATGTTGATGCTCACATCAGTTACATCAGAATAAAAAACAGGCCTAAAAACATCGATGTTGACATCGATGTTTTTGTTCTGATGTATCGATGTTTTCAAAACATCGATGTCGATGTCCCAACCTAGGGTTGGGACATCGAGACGAAAACATCGATGTTCGATACATCGATGTTTTTAAACTTCGATATATCGAGTATCCGATGTATCGTAATCAAAAACATCGATGTTGACATCGATGTTTTTGTTCCGATGTATCGATGTTTTCAAAACATCGATGTCCCAACCCTAATGGACTCAAGGGGGGAAAAGTTTCATTCTTGCTTTTGTACCAACTAGAATCGACCCTATTTTTGTCTGCGGTATTTTTGGCTGCACTTATCGTTTTTCTAGTGATTTCGAACCTCCTTGCATTCGCGCATCGTGTGAAATGTCCTTTAAAGATTTTTTGATTTTTACAAAGAGGTTTCGTTGTGATCAGCTGATTGGAGAAAGTTTCGTGGCGGTTGTGATTTGGGAATATTTTTAACGCAAATTTTATTTAATTTTTAATTAAAATAAAATAATTTCTTTAAAAAGTCTTTAATCCTTGAATATTTTACTGCGTATTCAACAACTTTCTGTACAAAGTTTCTTTTGTAGCTCGTTTGATTTGGAACTCTCAAAAATTCAACCTGTAAGGTAAGATGATCCCTGTCAGTTTGCATGTTATCATAGGGTACCTGATCTATTCAGGTTTTGATAAACTTCTACCCACTATCTAATTTGCCAGACTGCTATCTGTTTCATTAGAAGGGCTAAATATGTTAGCTATTCTTGTTTCAGATATTTCAGAATAGTAGTCATAATATGGGATCATCCTTTAGAATTCTGAAGCGGTTTTAAT
>NW_007380171.1:0-719 GCF_000475195.1 Diaphorina citri | reverse complement strand
GTCAAGTCCGGAGCCTGGGATGAGAGTGGAGTGTTCATTTACACCACGAGCAATCACATCAAGTACGCTATTGTGAACGGGGACCATGGCATCATTCGAACCCTGGATCTGCCCATCTATATTACCAAGATCAAAGGTACGAAAAACGACTCTGTATACACAAAAAGCCCACTCTGAGGCAACTGCCCCAAAAGATGGGTTAAGCTTATACGAATCTAGGGAAACGACGCGAAAAAGTGCGATAGCGATTCGCGGAAGTGGGTAGCGATTCTTTGAAATTGGGAAGGATATCGCAAGCAACTTGCAGAAATTTTGGATAGAATATCCAAAATTGCCAGAAATATTGCAAACAACTTCTTGTGAAAAAGTGGCGAGCCTTTAGAATAGACAGATTTTCATCAAAAGACCAAAAAATGCAAGGGATTTTTGCAGATCTCTTTCTCTAGTGATTGCATTATTGACAAGACATGTTTACTATTTCAGGAAATCAGGTGTACTACTTGGACAGAGAATGTTCGCCTCATGTACTTCGTATTGATCCTACCGAGTTCAAATTCAAGCTGGCACTCATTAATCACAAGTATGAAGAAGTGCTGCACATTGTACGCAACAGTCGACTCGTAGGTCAGAGCATCATTGCGTATCTACAACAGAAAGGTAAGATGAAAGTGTTGTTAGCAGCCTAGTTCGCTGGAAAGGTGAATTTAATGATTACCAGT
>NW_007380170.1:0-29445 GCF_000475195.1 Diaphorina citri | reverse complement strand
TATTTGACATTGAAATTTCTATTGACAGTAACAAATCACATGGATTTAATATCAGACCTCATGCCACCATTCACGATAGGTACTTGATTGTCCATTGAATCATTGATTACTGATTTGCTGAATCTATTACCTAGATGAGGATGTCACAGGTATTTGTCGTGAGTTCATGACTGTAATACCTACGCTGTATAATAGTGTAATAGCCAGAGTGTCTCTTCTGATTAATTTGATCACCAGCCGACGAATCATGATCGATTGATCACATTATCAGGTGAAATATACTCGTGTGACATGTGGTGTAAAGTATGCAATTATTAGGTACACAGGTGTCACCTGTTGACCTGTCCTGTGTTTGTTATAAGTTATAATGATCTCGGGCTATTGTTTTTGACCTTAAACAGGTATAGATGCATGCATCCTTTCTTCCAACTTTTTTTTTCACCCGGTATAGCATAACTCATAGGAACCTGGTCTTACCCCTTACCCATTGGGGGTTGGGGCAGCTGTGGCACTGGTCTCAAGTATGACAAAAAACAAAACCAAAACACCCATAGTTGAGAGACTGCATCGTCACTTAATTTTACATTTCCAGCAGCTTTTGGATACTGGATCTGGAAATCTGGATAGTATTCTATATCCCACCAAAAAGCCATTTATCTTATTCACAATTCTATCATATATTCGTTTTCAGTATCATTCCGTACCATATCATAGTCATAAATATTATTTCGTAACACAGTGTTAGTTTTCAGTATCATTCCGAACCATATCATAGTCATAAATATTATTTCGTAACACAGTGTTAGTATTTCCAATAAATCACCATTATCGATATATTTCGACGCACAAATTCTATAAATACCTACCCAACGTTAACACACCAGAGAAAAAATTCAAAACAACCATCAGCTACATCCACTCCCTCTCTCTCTACATTATGTCTTTCCTCTGATTCCTTCCCATCCTCCCTTTCTCCTCTCTTTTTATTCAGCCTTGAATTCCTTTTTTTTATTCAGCCAGAGTTGGTGAATTGGCCTTTCTTTTCCGAACCTCTCTTTCCCCTAACTCTCCCACCTTTGTTCTCTCCCTCCCTCTCTCCTTTATCCAACCTTGAGACAGACTGCACCCTAAGTCTGAATGAAATGAGCTCATTATAAAACATCTCTTCCCCTCTTCTCTCTCTCCCTCCTCCTCTTTCTCCTTCTTCTTTCCCTCCCCTCCTACACCTAGTCACACTCACACTACACCCCAGGACTCGATGCTTTTGAGTCCCCTATGGAATTTCTCACTTGTATCTCCCTCTCTTTCTCCTCTCCTTAGTTAACTCTCCCTCATCTCCCCTTTTCCTCTTTCTCCTACTCTCTGTCTTTTCTACCTTTAGGTCCTCCCTCTCCCTCCTCTCTTAGTCCTTCCAATCCCTCCCCTATCCCTCTCTCCCTCAACTTTCCTTCTCTTATTCCCTTAGTGGGTAGGATGTACGAATAGGAAGGAAGATAATAATTCCCTTTTTAATGTTGAACACATTCTTGCGAAGGTCAATCGATAGCTTTTGATAAAGTTTAATAAAAGTGTGAAAAAAGAGAGAGGAGGAGGATGGGGTCACAGGTAGCTTGTCTGTCTCTGTCTGTGTTAGGGTGTTCTGTTCATTGATTGATCTTTGTCGCCCTCGTTTTTACCTACTATAATCAATAAATAATTTGAAGATCAACATACGAACCTTCTCAAAGTTTGATGGGAGTATGATGTATAAGGAAACTAAAAGCTTTCTATCAAGTAGAAACCCTGAAGATTGACTTTGTCCTCGGCCATAAAACAAAGATGCATAGCAAAGATGCACGTTGTACCTTCACAAATGCAGCCACTGGTTGTCCAATCAATATTTTGATTGCAGGACTGACAATGAAAACTTTGAAGAAATACGAGTAATAAGGAACACTCACTGTTCGATGCATCATGAAAGAGAAACAAAGATGAAAATTATTAAAGAGCGGGTATTCATTTTCTTCGTAAGAAAAGAACGGAATGAATGTTCTTGTGATGGTACATGAAAGAGATAATGAAAACAATCAGATACATGAGTCTTGCCGTAGGAATTCCCATGCACTCCTGAACTCATATGATGTGCCTATAGGGTTTGGTTGACTCAGAATCTGTGTGTATACAAAGCTAAAAACTGCTCAGTCTGGCTCGTCTAGCTAGCTAGCTAGCTCTCTTTAAACTCTTCTCTTCAACTGTGTTATCTGCTCTAGATAATTCACATTAGGTTTATGTACCTGTTCCAGTATACCTGTTGTAATACGTGTTGCTCATTTGGTTCGCCTTAGTTCGTGTTCAGGGTGGGATCGATAGTCAAATTTTTGATTGTGATCCTGGCCAAGTTTTATAGTCCAAAATTTGTAGTCCATTATCCTAATCATCCTTGCTGTAGTTTCGATGAGAAGTGAAGTAGGTGTTGAGAAAATAACAAATTTCATGAGTAAATGGTGAAAGTGAAAATAAATTGATCCCAAGGGTAAGGTAAACTTGGACCTTTATACAAACGAAGTTTCCCTGAAGGCATGTGATCCACCCTACCAAAACCAAAACACGGATTAAATCCTCATATTTATGACATCTTATAACTCTTATACGAGTAGCTACCAAATATTCCTCATTCTTGTTTTGAGTGCACCACCCTGTAAATTTTATGATGAACCATTTTCTCATGATTCTTGTTCAACATGAGGTAAACACCCTGTATGTGTTTTCATTTGACTCACACAAGGTTCTTATCTTTCTTCAGAGAGAGCAACTGGGGTACTTGTACACTGTACACATCCAAGTTCATAGAAAACTCTAACGCCTTAGTTCGTGTTCAGGGTGGGATCGATAGTCGAATTTTTGATTGTGATCCTGGCCAAGTTTCATAGTCCAAAATTTGTAGTCCAGAGGTTAAACACTTTAAGTATCTTATCCTAACCATCCTTGCTGTAGTTTCGATGAGAAGTGAAGTAGGTGTTGAGAAAATAACAAATTTCATGAGTAAATGGTGAAAGTGAAAATAAATTGATCATCAGGGCTCATTTGTGTGAGAAAATGTGAAAAAAATCCCCCAAAAACCAGTTTTTTGGCTTTTTGGTTTTCTGGACAAAATTTGCACTACCCTAATCAGAACAAACTTGGAACTCGAAAATTGGGATCGTAAAAAATCGGTCCAATTGGTTGGAATTTTCGATCGAATGGATAAATAAAAGTCAGAATAAGAGCGAAATAAATGGCAAATATATAAAATCTCCCCCTGCATCTAGATACTCCAGTTCTCAGTCTGTCCCAAAAGTAGCCCGTGCACTATACCTTTTGTTATTACTATCGTAATAATAAAGGAAGGACGGGCTAAAAACTGCTCAGTCTGGCTCGTCTAGCTATAGCTCTCTTTAAACTCTTCTCTTCAACTGTGTTATCTGCTCTAGATAATTCACATTGGGTTTATGTACCTGTTCCAGTATACCTGTTGTAATACGTGTTGCTCATTTGGTTCGCCTTAGTTCGTGTTCAGGGTGGGATCGATAGTCGAATTTTTGATTGAAGTTGATCCTGGTCAAGTTTTATTTGTCCAAAATTTGAAGTCCAGAGGATAAACACTTTAAGTATCTTATCCTAACCATCCTTGCTGTAGTTTCGATGAGAAGTGGAGTATGTAGGTGTTGAGAGAATAACAAATTTCATGAGTAAATGGTGAAACAAAAGCCATCCACGTTGCCAATTTCTGGAAACTCAAGATCTGATGTTCAAGTTTGTTTCCGGACACGGAAAGTAAATTGATCCCAAGGGTAAGGTAAACTTGGACCTTTATACAAACGAAGTTTCCCTGAAGGCATGTGATCCACCCTACCAAAACCAAAACTCGGATGAAATCCTCATATTTATGACATCTTGTACTCTTATACGAGTAGCTACCAAATATCCCTCATCCTTGTTTTGAGTGCACCACCCTGTAAATTTTATGATGAACCATTTTCTCATGATTCTTGTTCAACATGAGGTAACTTTATACAAACGAAGTTTCCCTGAAGGCATGTGATCCACCCTACCAAAACCAAAACACGGATTAAATCCTCATATTTATGACATCTTATAACTCTTATACGAGTAGCTACCAAATATTCCTCATTACTATGTGTGGACATGGACACAGCTTAGGAAACCAACTTTTTAGAACACATTAGTCACATTACTTTTCTATTTTATTTTTTAAAAGCAAACTTCGCATTTACTTTTTTTTTTGGAACTCGTTCAAAAATAAGAAAACTCATGTAAAGCATTTTCTTATTATCGAACCGAATTGTGCACTTTTTTTGGGGGGTGAACTTTGAAACAAAAGGGGGAGAAGATTCCCCCTCTGTTTTTCTGCGAGATAAAATTTTATAGACAGAAGTTTTGCCGGGGTATTTTGTTTATGACTCCCGAGGTGGGATGAAAGTTTGCGTGGGGATACAGGATGCATGTACGGCCATTTCGAAAGTCATTTAATGAATTATGCACGGACCATGGTAGATTTTGTTTACCGTCTGTTTTTCAAATTTTGGTAGGCTTCTCCTTTTACGGAGGATCAGTAGTTGTCAGATAGTAGCCATGAGGTAAACACCCTGTATGTGTTTTCATTTGACTCACACAAGGTTCTTATCTTTCTTCAGAGAGAGCAACTGGGGTACTTGTACAGTGTACACTGTACACATCCAAGTTCATAGAAAACTCTGAAAAATAGAGGTGAGAGGCCAACAGCCGATTCCATGTGTCTAAAGTTTGTCATTTGGCATTCTTTTTAAAGATAAGCTTTTGTAAATATTACGTATCGTATTATGTTAAACCCATAAAATACACGAGACCTTGTTTAGACTGGGGCAAAGGGACTTTTTAATCTCATTCGAGCTGTTTATCCTGCTCGAATATTCTCTTTTTATCTATTCTATCAAATGCACTCAAGTTTTTTCAAAATGAAATCTCAAAAACTCTTAAATTTAAAGAGTTAAACGAAAATATTTCGAATCCACAACACAAAACTCGTTTTCTCTCGGGCATTTTGTTTATGACTCCCGAGGTGGGATGAAAGTTTGCGTGAGGATACAGGATGCATGTACGGCCATTTCGAAAGTCATTTAATGAATTATGCACGGACCATGGTAGATTTTGTTTATCGTCTGTTTTTCGAGTAAAATTTGGTAGGCTTCTCCTTTTACGGAGGATCAGTAGTTGTCAGATAGTAGTTATCTACTTTTTCTCTAACGAATACTTTATTCTCAATGGGTGATGCTCATCATGATTCTGATTACTCAAAGAATGAATCTCAATCTTTACGGAGAAATAATTAATGCAATGTTAGATTCTACAAATACTGGCACTCGGTAAAGGTTATATCATCAATCAATTGCCTGTAACACTAGACGAGTAGATTACGATTGTGTTGCGTGTAAACTGATGACTGTACTTAAGTCCAATCCTATGAAACACGTTGTCATCTACTTCTAAAATCTCTACTAGTTTCATCATTCCCTTTGCGCAAAGCTTATAATCGGCTTTCGATAAAAAATTATTGGAGAAGACCAATAAAATAGTTTTCTTTCATCCCATATAGAAAAAAAGTCGATTGGATAAAATTTAATTTTGCGATTTTTCAAAGATTTTGCGTGGACGTTCCCAGTAATAGAAAGTAATAATATTCGACCAGAATATTGTCAAGTTTCATTGCCAGGACTGCCTATACTGCCTTCAGGCTTTGGAACTTTCATATAATAATACTGATATACATATCTTAATTAAGTTATAACTTAATTTTATACACCATACATAGATCGTATAGGAACATAGTAGATTTTACTCATTATTAGAGAATGCGTTATTATTAGGTACACACATAGGTTGGTACTCTAAAAAGCTTTCATGTAACATAAAAAAATAATATCCTAGCTCAAATATTTCTTGGCATGACAGGAGAATATGAAGAACGAGTTGGTGAAGAAGGCCAAATATGGGACCCCCTCAACCGTTCATTCCTCCAGCCCCAGTGACTGTTCCTAAACGAACTCGGTTGATTCGCCCTTCTGATAGGCTGGATGGGATCAAAATTCTATGACAAAAGATAGTTTTCCAAGTAAATGTAGCAGAATAAATCAAATGTTAAACACAAGATTCAAGAGAACCAGAATCGACTATTCCTTGTCTAAAACCGCTTTTTCATCAGTTCCACCGAAGGGATACTAAGGAATCAAGCCCGTATCCAGGAATTCAGCAGGGGAGGCCAGAATCCAAACAGTAGCTTACTGTGAGGGGGCTGGATCCTCGAAATTATAAGGTCAATATTATCTCCTCCCCAAAATAAGGTCCTGTAGGAAATAACTTTGGGCCTGTTTTATTTCCGAACGGATCCCAAGGCACATATTTGGGCCCGCTTCCCCTACAAAGTGTCCACTTAGATAGCTAAGTACTAGTAAGTAGAGGAGTGGCCGAAGCTGTTTGCATATAAATTGATCAGTTTATTCACTGCAAGTAATGGAATCTAGTCATCTGAGGTAAAAATACACGTGGAATCCCAGGCACATTGGACGGAGGAACACCAGTTGCGTCCGAAAACCCCAAATCATCCGATTTGCGTCCCAACCCAAAAAAAGGTCATCCGAGTTGCGTCCGCGATACCTGAGATTGAACCTATGCACCTCAGAGTAAAAAGTAAATAAATAAGTATATGTATATAACGAACAGAGTGGCCGAAAATAACACTGTAGGTACCTATACTTCTGAACAAGTACCGTTAGATTTTCAACGTTATCAAATGTAGGTACCTACATGATGAAAGCTGAAAAAATGCCTGTGTACAGTTTTTTTTTTTTTTTTTTTTGTCACCCTGTACGAGTAAACCTATTATGTACATGTCTACATGTATGCCTTCAAACTGGGATAAGTAGCTATATAAAATACATATTTCTAGCTTAGGTAGCTGAGGGACTCAAATCGGATGATAAATCTCAGATATGGGACTCAACTCGGACGAACGCAACTCGGATTTTAAAATCGGGACGCAACTCGGATTCCTCCCATTGGACATTGTTTACAATGTAACTACTAACTACCATCCTCCGCCTTGTTATAGGTAATAAACATGCAAACAAATTTATATCTAAAGAGTATACATATTACATATGTATGCACAAGAAAAAAGCACACCAATTCCCAGCTTTTTATCATATGACATTACTTAGTAAGATTTTAAATTTATGACAAGCTTAAGTCAATATGTTTTTAACCCTGATGAGTCAATAGAGATTCTCTTTGAAAATACCTGCGATGACATGGGAGGAAAGGCAAAACATGGCGAAATTATGGAAAGAATTGATTTGAAAGAAATTGAAGTAGAAAGTTTACCTTTTATCTATAGTGCTTCCCCAAAAATTATTATTTAGGTTGTAAATAATAAAATTTAATTTACCAAAATATATGTAGGTACCTATTAGGTAGATATTGAATTTCAAATTTGTTTCCAATCGATTGATGCAACATCAATGAACAAAAAAGGGTTGAAAATAATCCTTTCCTTATCTCATCTTTGACATCTATTGGAGGAAAAAAATTAGTTACTCTTCATTCAATATTCACTCAAGGGAAACCAAAAGCTAGTATCTAGGACCATGATGTATTAATTTTGAGGAAAAATGTACGTAGTATTACTTCACAACTTTTTGTATCTCACTCACATTTCACATTGGTGATTGAGATGTACATAATTATGTAGGTCCTTTATACGTGTTATGTTTCCTATTCTATAAGATGTACATTGTAGTTCCATAGGTGAGATCAGAGGTCCATCATGTTCTCCCCTGTATAGTCCAGTACTGAAGAGCTCATGGAATATTTACATTAACTTGTATTTATGTTTCCAATTTTATTAAATGCCAAAGATCAGGCAATTATTGAATTCATTTAAAGTTTCACACAATTTTTGGAACGTTCTGAATTTTTGTCCAGGTGATATGGGTTTTAGTTACTTAATGTGCTGTGTAAGATTCCAGGAACTGAGAACTCTATGGATTACATTACATTAAATGGCTTGTCTCGATAAATTTAAAACTAATTCAGTCAATTCCAATATAACTTTGATGCCATAAGGGATTACCAATTTAAAAAGAAGCTCCTAACTATTTTCTTCCTTCAATTTGATGAGATTTTGTATTAACTTAGTTTTATTTAATGCTAAAATGCAACAGTATGTACATGGGAGGAGATCACCTCGTTCAATAAGCAGGCCTACGTAAAGTTCAGCTTCTATGTGAGTCAAAGATGCAAATAAAAAAAAATAATAAAAAATAAAAATAACGCCTTCATAAATAAATGGATTACATTATATTAAATGACTTGTCTCGATAAATTTAAAACTGATTCAGTCAATTCCAAGATAACTTTGATGTCATAAGGGATTACCAATTTAAAAAGAAGCTCCTAACTATTTTCTTCCTTCAGTTTGATGAGATTTTGTATTAACTTAGTTTTATTTAATGCTAAAATGCAACAGTATGTACATATTTGGGAGGAGATCACCTCGTTCAATAAGCAGGCCTACGTAAAGTTCAGCTTCTATGTGAGTCAAAGAGGCAAATGAAAATAAAATGATAAAAATAACGCCTTCATAAATAAATTAAAAAATAAGACAGACGTGCAATATGAACAAAATGTGCACTTGTAAATTACTAAAAGTATGCTGGCAAAGGAGATAGATAGAGTTTAACATTTCATAAGCAATTAATAAAATCCCAGGTTAAAGAAAGGTAAGAATCGGTAAGAGAAATGAAAATGGCTCCTGAGTTTATGAAGCTAACTGGGTTTATGAAGCTAAGTTTATGAAGCATACGGGATGTTCCCACACAAACGTCAAAAAATAGTTTTGGGAAAATTGGCACTGATTATGCACATGTACGCGTAAGTATACATATTTACACGTAAACTCTGAAAAAAGTAGGACCCTACCTACCAAAATAGGATTGGTCATATCGGTCATCCTAAAAAAAAAAAGAGAGAGAATTTATAAATACAAAAATCATTTTCGGGACTCCCCCCCCCCAACCGGAATTTCAAATTGAGTGATCCACCCTGTAGAATTTTATAAGGCAGATTTTATTATTTTAATTACCAGAGATGTGTATATTGTATATGTCAGCTACGTTACCAACGCAGTATTTAATATTAGCATAATAATATATGCCATAGGAGAAATTGAATATCTAGGCTTCCTGCAGTGCACGCGCAGCAAGGACCTTTCACTCTACATACCACCCAGTATATGTAAAGGTCCGTTCCCACTTGTCGTTCGGGGAAAAAATCGTCTCGTATGTAGTGGGAACACTCTTATTTAAATTACATTGCCTATAGGAGTCTACAGGACATTCGGAAAAAAATCGGAGAAAACTCACGACAAATGGAAACGGCCCTATTTATCCCGTCCGGAAGGTAACCAATAAAATCGCTGATTTCGAGTGATTTTATTCAAGAGGTTTGATAGAGGGAACTGTAACTTTTATATGCCATAGGAGAAATTGAATATCTAGGCTTCCTGCAGTGCACGCGCAGCAAGGACCTTTCACTCTACATACCACCCAGTATGTGTAAAGGTCCGTTCCCTCTTGTCGTTCGGGGAAAAAATCGTGTCGTGTGTATAGTGGGAACACTCTTATTTAAATTACATTGCCTATAGGAGTCTACAGGACATTCGGAAAAAAAAAATCGGATAAAACTCACGACAAATGGAAACGGCCCTATTTATCCCGTCCGGAAAGTAACCAGAGTCATCCCTTGCCGGGCGAAAATTGTAAACAGATTTCGAGTGATTTTATTCAAGAGGTTTGATAGAGGGAACTGTAACTTCTTATATCGTCCCGAAATCGAAGAGAGAAGGAATACGGGATAGAAGAAAGCCAACCGTTCCGAGAACGAACATTATCCGTTCAGGAAAAAATACGCCCCGGGCGAGAATCGAACCCGCGCCCTAGCGCTTAGCGCTTACAAGGCAGACGCCCTACCAACCAAGCTATAACTAGACTGGAAATAGGAAGTGAAAGGCTTCCTGATTATGACCCATTCAAATGGAGCCGTTCATAATGAAGACGATTTTGAACATCCTGATGGCACATATTATCTCAACAAAAATCTGTAATATATTCCTCTTTTTTCTTTTTATTTATTAAAAGATTAAAACAGTTTGCAATGTTCTAAAGGAAAGGTATGTTATTGAATAGTGCCTAATTAGGTACCCACCTATGTACTAAATTTGATTTTTACTATTTTCATTTCCATTGTTCGAGAAAATGCTGATACAGTCTACACCTTTCAGCTACGACAAAACGCCTCTCAGAGGACGATAATTATTATATGTATTAATATTCAAGCAAAGTGGTTTGAAATAAATGAAGGTTATATTCAAAGAGAGGAGAAAAAAAAATCTGAATCAATTTAAATCCCGAGTTTAGGAGAATTATTTTGAAAAACTTTGAACTCAATGGACCTAGTGGTGTAGATCGGAGGTTAATCATCATCTGGGTGATTATTCGATTGTAGTATCCTTGTTAGAGGATGTGCCAAATTTTCCAGACTTACACAAGTTATACGGAAAGTAGATAGGGACCATTATAACAATTAGAGGATGTGCCAAAAATCCCATACTCAAATAATCAAAAGTACCATTATTAGTGGATGTGTCGAATTTCCCAAACTAAAGAATTTATCAAACATGCCATAGTAAAATTGGAGGATGTGCTAAATTTCTCAGACTTAATTAATCAAAAGCACCATTATTAGTGGATGTGCGGAATTTCCCAAACTAAAGAATTTATCAAAAGTACCATGATTAGAGGATGGGCCAAATTTCCAGGTATAAAAAGTCTCAAAATTGGAGGATGTGACAAATTTCCCAATATTTTTCGACGTGATTAGAGGATGTGCCAAATTTCCAGACAAAAAAAGTCTCAAAATTGGAGGATGTAACAAATTTCCCAATATTTTTCGATAGGCAGGTATTTTATACGGAAAAATTAGAGCGCTTTAGAAGCACTATAAGAGCGTTTTAGAATCCAGCACTGTTACAACCGGTTTTATTGTTTCTATGTTTTCGTGTATTATTATTATCATCACTTAAACTTTTGAACATAAACTATGATTTTTTTAAAGTGTTGTATATTTTTTTCGAGATTCAATGAACTTTTGGTGGTACCTCTGCCTCAGAGCCCGAATGGTTCCTATTCCTATTGTAATCGATACGAATCTGTACTCTGTACTAGTAGTGGACAGAGCATTGTATAGATTTTGCTATTATTGTTTCTGTTCGGAAACAAAAGAGAGGAACAATGAGGTTTCTGTGTACTGATACTACTGATTAGATTAGGTACCTTAGTGCTTTTAATTGAAAAAAAAATGTATAAAAAGTACATAGTAAACTAACTTAGTACGGAGAAGAGAAGGGGTATATTGCATTGGTAGAGGCACATACGTACCTCTTAGTCAAAGAAGAGGACATCTCTAAAATATCAGAAGAAAACCGAAAGATAGGTATATGCAAATCTGGGTAGAAGATAAGTAAATATAAATAAGCATCTTGGACCTCATGTACCTACTGAGGTAACTTCTCTATTAATAAATATACAGACTGATTATCAGCAAGTGCATAGTTGCATACATTTTCGAGATTCAATGAACTTTTGGTGGTACCTCTGCCTCAGAGCCCGAATGGTTCCTATTCCTATTGTAATCGATACGAATCTGTACTAGTAGTGGACAGAGCATTGTATAGATTTCGTTATTGTTTCTGTTCGGAAACAAAAGAGAGGAACAATGAGGTTTCTGTGTAGGTACTGATACTACTGATTAGATTAGGTACCTAAGTGCTTTTAATTGAAAAAAAAAAAAAAAAATGTATAAAAAGTACATAGTAAACTAACTTGGTACGGAGAAGAGAAGGGGTATATTGCATTGGTAGAGGCACATAATATGTGCCTCTACCAATGTAATATACCTAATACATAATAATATTATTATGTACTTATGTACGTACCTCTTAGTCAGAGAAGAGGACACCTCTGAAATATCAGAAGGAAACCGAAAGATAGGTAGGTATATGCAAATCTGGGTAGAAGATAAGTAAATAAGCATCTTGGATCTCATGTACCTACTGAAGTAACTTCTCTGTTAATAAATATACAGACTGATTATCAGCAAGTGCATACAACATTTTTAAGTTAGTGTTTACAATGTAACTACTAACTACCATCCTCCGCCTTGTTATAGGTAATAAACATGCAAACAAATTTATATCTAAAGAGTATGTACAGTATTTTTTTTTTTTATTATTTTTTTTTTTTTCACCCTGTATGAGTAAACCTATGTACATGTCTACATGTATGCCTTCAAACTGGGATAAGTAGCTATATAAAGTACATATTTCTAGCTTAGGTAGCTCAGGGACTCAAATCGGATGATAAATCTCAGATATGGGATCATATGGGACTCAACTCGGACGAACGCAACTCGGATTTTAAAATCGGGACGCAACTCGGATTCCTCCCATTGGACATGGGATACTCATGTAATGGTATTTGTCATCATGCATTAAGTACACAGGTTGTAAAGGCAGGTACCCAGTGTGAGGAACATGTATGGCTTACCAACTAGCAGTCTGATTAACATTTTATGAGCTTCGTCTCTGTTGAATTGTTCAGAAATAGGTAGGAGTACTTTGGAGTTGATCAGATGACTGTGGGAATTACGTTTATGATGCTGAAGTACCTGCGTAGTTCTGTACATGACACCCTAGGCTTGCCTGCTGGAATTCTCCGGTTCAATTCCCGACAAAAGTTCAACCTTTACCAGCATTTTTCTGGGATTTGGGGGTGCATGAACTAAGAGCCTCATGAGATTTACCGTCATAAATGTCAAACATTTTTACCGTCATATGTCAAACCAGGGGATCGGTTGAATGGTGCGCTGTCAATACATTAACTTTGCATTTATTCAAGACAAAAATTGCTCCTGATTAAAATACGAGAGCAAGAGTCATAACTACCATCCTCCGCCTTGTTATAGGTAATAAACATGCAAACAAATTTATATCTAAAGAGTATACATATGTATGCACAAGAAAAAAGAACACCAATTCCCAGCTTTTTATCATATGACATTACTTAGTAAGATTTTAAATTTATGACAAGCTTAAGTCAATATGTTTTTAACCCTGATGAGTCAATAGAGATTCTCTTTGAAAATACCTGCGATGACATGGGAGGAAAGGAAAAACATGGCGATATTATGGAAAGAATCGATTTGAAAGAAATTGAAGTAGAAAGTTTACCTTTTATCTATAGTGTTTCCCCAAAAATGTAACAATGGAGGCAAGAAGGTGACGTGTGTCAAGTGCAGGCTTTATCTTATTTGTCTCCCTTGACACTCTCGTTCACCCAACCTCCACCTTGTCCTCCATCCAGCCTTGAAATACCCCCGGGGTTGGTAAATTGGGGTTTCTTCTCTCTCCCTCCCCTCCCTTTTCTCTCCCCCTCCCTTCTATGCAACCTCGAGAATCTTGAGATACACTGCACCCTGAGTCTGAAGGAATGTATTTTTATTCAGCCTTGAATTACCCCCGGGTTTGGTGAATTGGGGTTTCGCTTCCCGAATCTCCCACTCCCTCTCTCTCTACATTATGTCTTTCCTCTGATACCTTCCCATCCTCCCTTTCTCCTCTCTTTTTATTCAGCCTTGAATTCCTCTTTTTATTCAGCCATAGTTGGTGAATTGGCCTTTCTTTTCCGAACCTCTCTTTCCCCTAACTCTCCCACCTTTGTTCTCTCCCTCCCTCTCTCCTTTATCCAACCTTGAGACAGACTGCACCCTAAGTCTGAATGAAATGAGCTCATTATGAAACATCTCTTCCCCTCTTCTTTCTCTCTCCCCCCTCTTCTTTCTCTCTCTCTCTCCTGCTCTTTCTCCTTCTTCTTTCCCTCTCCTCCTACACCTAGTCACACTCACACTACCCTCTCTCCTTTATCCAACCTTGAGACAGACTGCACCCTAAGTCTGAATGAAATGAGCTCATTATGAAACATCTCTTCCCCTCTTCTCTCTCTCTCTCTCCTCCTCTTTCTCCTTCTTCTTTCCCTCTCCTCCTACACCTAGTCACACTCCACTCCGTCTCTCTCTACATTATGTCTTTCCTCTGATTCCTTCCCATCCTCCCTTTCTCCTCTCTTTTTATTCAGCCTTGAATTCCTCTTTTTATTCAGCCAGAGTTGGTGAATAATTGGCCTTTCTTTTCCGAACCTCTCTTTCCCCTAACTCTCCCACCTTTGTTCTCTCCCTCCCTCTCTCCTTTATCCAACCTTGAGACAGACTGCACCCTTAGTCTGAATGAAATGAGCTCATTATGAAACATCTCTTCCCCTCTTCTCTCTCTCCCCCCTCTTCTTTCTCTCTCTCCTCCTCTTTCTCCTTCTTCTTTCCCTCTCCTCCTACACCTAGTCACACTCACACTACACACTACACCCCAGGACTCGATGCTTTTGAGTCCCCTATGGAATTTCTCTCTTGTATCTCCCTCTCTTTCTCCTCTCCTCAATTCACTCTCTCTCCTATTTCCCCCTTCCCTTCTTTCTCCTATCTCCTATTCTCAGTCTTCTCTCCTTGTAGGCCCTCCCTCTCCCTCCTCTCTTAGTCTTTCCAATCCCTCCCCTAACACTACACACTACACCCCAGGACTCGATGCTTTTGAGTCCCCTATGGAATTTCTCTCTTGTATCTCCCTCTCTTTCTCCTCTCCTCAGTTAAATCTCCCTCATCTCCCCTTTTCCTCTTTCTCCTACTCTCTGTCTTTTCTACCTTTAGGCCCTCCCTCTCCCTCCTCTCTTAGTCCTTCCAATCCCTCCCCTATCTCCCTCTCCCTCAACTTTCCTTCTCTTATTCCCTTAGTGGGTAGGATGTACGAATAGGAAGGAAGATAATAATTCCCTTTTTAATGTTGTTGAACACATTCTTGCGAAGGTCAATCGATAGCTTTTGATAAAGTTTAATAAAAGTGTGAAAAGAGAGAGGAGGAGGATGGGGTCACACGTAGCTTGTCTGTCTCTGTCTGTGTTTGTATACAGGGTGTTCTCTGTATCAACTTATCAAGTCAGATGAGCAGTATAATGATTTCAATTTCGAGTACTGCAGTGATGATACTCTTGTAGAAATGTTGAACCGTTTGTAGAAATGTTGAACCATTTGTAGAAATGTCGATTATTTCTGTAGAAATATTGAACCATTTGTAAAAATGTCGAGACTTATAATCTTATTATTTCAACTTTACATTGGAGGCCATTGTGAGAGGAGGAGGATGGGGTCACACGTAGCTTGTCTGTCTCTGTCTGTGTTTGTATACAGGGTGTTCCGTTCATTGATTGATCTTTGTCGCCCTCGTTTTTACCTACTAATCAATAAATAATTTGAAGATCAACATACGAACCTTCTCAAGGTTTGATGGGAATATGGGAGATGGTCAACAATACCATGAGAACAAAGGGTGATAGCGGGAAACGAAAAAAACAGTTTTATCCGGAACGATGTTTTCTATATCTTCTGAAAAAATCCGGTAGATAGCGCTAATTGTAACGATCCTATATTAAAAATTGTACCTTTTCGTCGTCACTAGACGGACAGGTTTCGTGGACAGATAAGAACAAAAAAATACCGGTAGAAATATTAAATAAGGCCATTGTAATGACAGCTAGCCTTTTCGATGATGGATTTTACCTCATGATTGCCATTCTATTGGAAAGTAGAAACCTCTGGTTATGGTCTCTTCACCCATTCAATGAGCATGTGGACCATATGGTTAGAAATTTCTGTACATCTAAGAGATTCTTTTGAGAATCTATCATCATACCCATATTTGACCAGAAAACCGTATTACACCATTTGAATCCATATCAGATGGACTGATGGACAAGAAGGAACGACAAGTTGACTCATTTTTCTGGACAAAATACATTTTTTTCTAGAGCAATGAGACAACATGACTGCTATATTGGACTTTACAAGATGGTCATTCTGAGATCCCATAAAAAAAAAAAAAAAAAAAAAAAAAATGGAACTTTCTTCTCCAGAGCCATGCGGTGTGGGTTGACACGAGTATATTTATCAAGACAACTTTGTCACCGTCAGTGACGCGGGTGAGGCTATCTCGAGGGGGGTTATCTTTCGGCGCCCATTGGCTTTTTACTTTCCTTATTGAAGAGAGTAGGACCTCCAATGACGTGCCTTGGCGGTAAACAACTGTGGAGATGATTCGTTTAGGTGTGTCCAAACATAGTCGACCGGCCGTCGATCGACGAGGTAAATCTATGTTGTCGAGGCAGTGTGGACGGTTCAGTCAACATCGATCGCGGCCGGCCGGTCGACTGTGTGTGGACAAACCTTTACAACCCCTGACAGAGCGTGTATTTTGGTACTAACTTTTTCATATTTGATTCTATAAAATAGTGCACCAAAGTTCTAGGTGTTGAGTGTTGGGTTCTAGGTCGATATCTTTGAGTGATATCGACTGACGTACTTAGGCACGGTGTACTTTCAACATAATTTTTTCTACATACAGTAGAACCTGTCTAATTTATAAAATAGTGCACCAAAGTTCTAGGTGTTGAGTGTTGGGTTCTAGGTCGATATCTTTGAGTGATATCGACTGACGTACTTAGGCACAGTGTACTTTCAACACAATTTTTTCTACATACAGTAGAACCTGTCTAATGGGGAATCCGAAGGACCGGTATTTTTTCCCAATTTTCTGCAGGTTTCTCATTTAGACGGGTTCCACTCAGACAGGCTAGACTGTATTAATATTGGATAAATAAAAATAAACCTGTAGTACACACATACATACATACATACATACATACATACATACATACATACATCTGTCTAATGGGGAATCCGAAGGACCGGTATTTTTTCCCAATTTTCTGCAGGTTTCTCATTTAGACGGGTTCCACTCAGACAGGCTCGCCTGTATTAATATTGGATACTGTCTAATGGGGAATCCGAAGGACCGGTATTTTTTCCCAATTTTCTGCAGGTTTCTCATTTAGACGGGTTCCACTCAGACAGGCTCGTCTGTATTAATATTGGATCCCGATTTTGAAAATTTGGACCGATTGCAATACTTTCATTACTAGTATAGCTCCGCTATACTGTAGTAATAGAAAGTAAAAAAGGATTTTAAGTTTCAATATATTACATGGTACCTAAAACCATCTACAAGAAAACCTGTAAAGCTCATAGAAGGCCAGAATGTCTTACCTTGTTCTGATTGATAGTGGTCTCAAGCTCAGTGGAACTCACAGAAAAGCTTCTGCTGGGAGGTCTACGTATCTTGATGTGCGTTTTGAATATGTTGGGACTCTGGAATCAAAAGTTATCATAACTCCGTTAACTGGAACTCTTCAGGCTAATTTTGATAAAATATCTGGTCAATAAGTAAAAATTTGGGACAAATAACTGATACATTCGAAAAATTCTTTGAAAGCTCTTTTCTAATACACCTAAAATAATTGAAAAAAAAAAATAATCAGTTAAATATTTTTGGGGATGATGATTGCCTGTACAATATTAGAAGTTTAGTTCAGTATTTTTCTAGCGTCAATTCAATGCTTTTTGCATAAAGTCTTTTATCCTTTCATTGTCCCTTTATCTAGGTAGATCCTTAACAATTATTCTTTGACCTCGTATTTCGATGTATACCCATAAGTAATGCTAACGCCTTCTTTGCTCTTCTTTTTCTCATTTTCAAATTGTTAAGTACGGCCCTGTTTCAAAGTATGAGAAGAATATCGTCCTCTTATGCATTAAGTACACAGGTTGTAAAGGCAGGTACCCAGTGTGAGGAACATGTATGGCTTACCAACTAGCAGTCTGATTAACATTTTATCAGCTTCGTCTCTGTTGAATTGTTCAGAAATAGGTAGGAGTACTTGGGAGTTGATCAGATGACTGTGGGAATTACGTTTATGATGCTGAAGTATCTGCGTAGTTCTGTACATGACACACTAGGCTTGCCTGCTGGAATTCTCCGGTTCAATTCCCGACAAAAGTTCAACCTATACCAGCATTTTTCTTGGATTTGGGGGTGCATCGACTAAGAGCCTCATGAGAACACATTTTTACCGTCATATATGTCAAACCAGAGGATTGGTTGAATGGTGCGCTGTCAATACATTAACTTTGCATTCATTCAAGACAAAAATTGCTCCTGATTATAATACGAGAGCAAGAGTCACTAATGCTGTTGGTTGTCGAACACAACTCAGTGTAGCGAAAGGCCACAGATAGGATATTGTTTTACATACAACCAGCTTCAAAAGATTTTGGGCCTAAAACATTAGAATGAGAGAGAGAGAGAGAGAGAGAGAGAGAGAGAGAGAGAGAGAGAGAGAGAGAGAGGGAGAGAGAGCACAAGTTGCCTATTATCATAATGAAATCAGAAATCGGCCTAAAAATTAACCCCTTGTGTAGCTGGATTCCACAAGATACTTTGTCCTCATGTGTATTGGGAACAGATGATTTCCAGAATTCGCTATGTACTTGGGTATGTAATTTAAAATTTCCTAGTATATTTGGAGTATTCTGAGGGGAATCAAAAGCTTGCATATTCTTGAGAATTCATTGTAACGATCAATAGACATGAGTACAGTAGACAGAAACGAGTGTCCATGATAATAAGGTAAGTCTAATTAAGCATTAAGGGAACCAAAAGATTTTACATGGAAGATGTATTCTCGACAAAAGTCTAGAAATATTGGGGACTCTTGCCGAAAATCCAGAATACTCATTGAAAGAAAATTTGGGTGCCAGAGCTCCTTCAGGAGAACTTTGCCACTTGAAATACTGCCAAAAAACGTGACTAAATATAAAACACTTTTCCATTGTCCACACAATATTGATTGGGTTAACATAGAAAATAATATCAACTTGACAAAAAAATAAAACAACTTACGGACAATGAACCAAAACTAGTTTTATTGAATTTTAAAGTCATGTGACAGCTCCCTATACGCGTATTATTATAAAATTTTACTTTCTATTACCTACCTAACAAAATAAGGTAATAGGTAGGTAGGTGTGTAATTGAAAACACAGGTGTGCTTACAGGAACATGGCCTGGCGCGCTGCCGTGCGCACAGAAAGTACAATCACTGTACAGTGTCCACTGACGGTCCAGGACAAAAGTAGGTACGTCCTGTTGATGTCGTCAAAAAAGGCTGATTTCTGGAGGTCTTAAGGCTCCTGCGGCCTGCTAGAAACACGAAGTAAGTAGGTACTGTAACAGAAAGGCGTGTGCTGTTCACCCCAGATTATTTTTTTTTTTTTTTTTTTTCTCTCTCTCTCTTTGGTAAAATCAGATCGCGTATGCCCCCCATAAAGATTGTTCTTGTCAATAAGAACTGAACATTGAAACTGACCGGGGAAATCGCTTAATGAACCAGAGTGTCCAGAGTTGTCCAGTCTATTTCCAGATACGGATGGTCATCCAGGTACATACACGCTCAATGTTACCTAACATTAGAAATTTCTGGGGCGGACTACTGTACCTATTTACCTATACTACTCGTATCTATGTATTGTTATGAAGCCGCTGATGACTGGTTTGTCAGTACTTTCGCCAATAGTGCTTCGCGTACTCGCGTCGTTCAAAGGATTCCTACAAACCTATTTCTCCCGGGATAAAGGAGTTATCCTGTCTGACGGCTGACCAATGACGGGAGAGGCTGACGAAAAACGCCGAAACCGTCTGTACACGGGAAAAGGCGAAGAAGAAGAAAGGATTTATCCTGTAAAATCCTTTGGAAATGACAGGCCACGGATTTTATGGATTTATTTACAAATTTCATTATTTTACATTTGGACCAATTTTCAGGACCGGTTTGCTTCTGTCATCTGATGCGCGGCTCTTAGTTCCTAATTAATGCATCGGCAACCGGTTTTACAGAGCAGAGAATTTTATAAGATTCAATAGATGGGTAGGAAACCAATATTATTGCTTTGGCTCGATGATAAGCACAATGTGTGAACAAAACCAACTGTGGTACGTGTGACGAACGCTTTGGTTTGTGTTGGTGTGAAATCTACTTTGGACTTGGCGCTTGGCGCGACCTTTGGCATATCGATTAGGTTTGGTGATCCTGTTATTGATTTAGTTTATTTGTGTTGGTGTGAAATCTACTTTGGACTTGGCGCTTGGCGCGACCTTTGGCATATCGATTAGGTTTGGTGATCCTGTTATTGATTTTAGAACAAATACGGACGATGAGTTTTGTTTAAGTTCAATATCTACCTATTAAAAGTCATTGTAATAGATCTTTTGAACCGTTCGATAGAGCGGTATATCTAAGAGATTCTTTTGAGAATCTATCATCATACCCATATTTGACCAGAAAACCGTATTACACCATTTGAATCCATATCAGATGGACAAGAAGGAACGACAAGTTGACTCATTTTTCTGGACAAAATGCATTTTTTTCTAGAGCAATGAGACAACATGGTTGCTATATTGGACTTTACAAGATGGTCATTCCGAGATCCCATGTTATTTCCCTCATTAGAGCGAAAACCACATCAGATACTCTCATACTCACACCTCATGTTTAATTAGTAATCATCTCAATACGAATCACTAAAACCGTATAGGTACCTAATAAAACCCAGTCATAAATACGCACCTCAAGTCACATCGGGGTAGGCAGTAATGTTTAGTAATAAAAAAAAATTCCCAACCAGAAATCACTCTTAAATAGTATAGCTTGGAATAAAATTTACTGAACTGTTTGTCCAATGGGCGTGTCCTAATGAGCAGCTAGATACCAATTGCTGATTGGTTTAACTTCTGGCATAGTACTCTTCTAACCAGTGCGCTAAGGTATGGTACCTACACAATACAGAAATAAAACGTACCGTCTAGCGAGGAGCGAAATGGCCTATTTGAAATGAGAAGAAATAGAAAGACCAGAGTCTGAGAAGAAGGAATAAAAACCACCAAACCACCATTATCTCAACAAAAATCTGTAACATATTCCTCTTTTTTTATTATTATTATTAAAAGATTAAAACAGTTTGCAATGTTCTAAAGGAAAGGTATGTAATTGAATAGTGCCTAATTAG
Organism: Diaphorina citri; assembly: GCF_000475195.1. Taxonomy (NCBI): domain Eukaryota; kingdom Metazoa; phylum Arthropoda; class Insecta; order Hemiptera; family Psyllidae; genus Diaphorina; species Diaphorina citri. The sequence continues at coordinate 8,256 of NW_007380170.1, read as the reverse complement.
GTACCCACCTATGTACTAAATTTGATTTTTACTATTTTAATTTCTATTCCTAATTTCCTACTATTTTCATTTCCATTGTTCGAGAAAATGCTGATACAGTCTACACCTCTCAGCTACGACGAAACGCCTCTCAAAGGACGATAATTATTATATGTATTAATATTCAAGCAAAGTGGTTTGAAATAAATGAAGGTTATATTCAAAGAGAGGAGAAAAAAAATCTGAATCAATTTAAATCCCGAGTTTAGGAGAATTATTTTGAAAAACTTTGAACTCAATGGATCTAGTGGTGTAGATCGGAGGTTAATTATCATCTGGGTGATTATTCGATTGTAGTATCCTTGTTAGAGGACGTGCCAAATTTTCCAGACTTACACAAGTTATACGGAAAGTAGATAGGGACCATTATAACAAATAGAGGATGTGCCAAAAATCCCATACTCAAATAATCACAAGTACCATTATTAGTGGATGTGTCGAATTTCCCTAACTAAAGAATTTATCAAACATGCCATAGTGAAATTGGAGGATGTGCTAAATTTCCCAGACTTAATTAATCAAAAGCACCATTATTAGTGGATGTGCGGAATTTCCCAAACTAAAGAATTTATCAAAAGTACCATGATTAGAGGATGGGCCAAATTTCCAGGTATAAAAAGTCTCAAAATTGGAGGATGTGACAAATTTCCCAATATTTTTCGACGTGATTAGAGGATGTGCCAAATTTCCAGACAAAAAAATCTCAAAATTGGAGAATGTAACAAATTTCCCAATATTTTTCGATAGGCAGGTATTTTATATGGAAAAATTAAAGGGCTTTAGAAGCACTATAAGAGCGTTTTAGAATCCAGCACTGTTACAACCGGTTTTATTGTTTCTATGTTTTCGTGTATTATTATTATCACTTAAACTTTTGAACATAAACTATGATTTTTTTAAAAGTGTTGTATATTTCTCAAACTCGGGACTTAGAATTTTTTTTTTCAAATACGTATTCCGCAAATGTAATAGAAAGTCGTGTGATGTTCACACCAGATTTTTTTGATCATATTTGCAGAATGACTATGTTTGTGGTATGGCCCTTCTCTAATTGCAGGCCATATGAATATAATCAGTGATCACAAACTCTTCACAATGAATCATTTAGCACACAAAAACCCATTATCAATTTAGCCCCGATTAATAATATTAGGCTTCTCTTTATTTTATTATGACAATTAAATAATTAAATATTCATAGGCTTTTTTGTAATTTTCGAGGCACTGATGACAATTTTGACGAAGCTCTCAAAGTCTGTTCTCCACCACAGCACTTCTCTCGGGTCCACTTCTCTCGGGTCGGCTCGGTTACACTCGGTTGAAAACTGTTGAAAGTCAGCTCGCGTAGTTGAATAGGATGCTGAACATTTTGATAAGGATGTAATCAGATAGGCAGGCGAGAATAAGAACGGGTTTCTGTGGTAACTACTGGGTACCGGCGAACAAGATAATTGCTCGTCGTGTAGAAACATATCCACTAGGAATACTATTACTGTTGGTAGCTACTTTGTATATCCTATTGTAATAGTAATTATACGCTCTCTTGTACACGGAATTTGCGTATACATCAGCATTGGTTTTACAACCAAAAGATTGATTTGATAGCCCAGTGTGGAAAGATTTGTTCTCAGAGGTTCTTTTCTTATCGTACTAGGCCATTTTAATGACAGCTAGCCTTTTCGATGATGGATTTTACCTCATGATTGCCATTCTATTGGAAAGTAGAAACCTCTGGTTATGATCTCTTCACCCATTCAATGAGCATGTGGACCATATGGTTAGAAATCTGTACAGCTCTGAAGCTATTCATAGGTGTAAATACAGAAAGACGTGTGATTAAGATGTTTGTTGGTATAATAAAACGGACGACAAGGTTGTGAAATAAAAATAATATGCAATAAACGTTTCGAACATGTGCGAGCAATTGAAGAAGACCTCTTGCCTTGATACGACGCAACACTATTATTACCAACAACAACTTCCATATAAACAACAACAAAACAATCATCATCTCAACAACAACAAAACCATCATCTGAACAACAACAAAAGAACAGTGGAGTGACATGGAACACGAGTTGAAGATAAAAGAGTTGAAACTGTTGTTAATAAACTCTCAGCAGAGGATACTGGGAGAGGAAATAAAGCTTGTCTTGTTAGAACTTTAACTTTGTGTAGGGCAAACTTGTGTGTTGAAGTCTTGTCTACTTATCTCTGCTATGTTGGACAGAACATTCTGTTGTCTTTGAAGAGCTGGGTATGTTGGAATATGATTCTCAAAGCTGGAAACTACTGGAAAGGTCCAACTTTTGTCCAATGAGATGTCAGCGAGTTCTGACAGCATAGGATTTCCTTGGTAACAATTTTTTCGAGACGATCGCTATTGGGGTAGAGAGTAGAGCATTGTAAATGATATCAGTGAAATGGTCCAAATTATCTTCAAATACTCATGTGAGTAAATGGCATAGTATTTTGACTACAATACGTTTTGAATAGTCATGTTTCATAGAACCATTGAAACTGAACATCATGAGCTCTAAACTGTGTGTGTAGCAACTCACTGAATGACTCTGAAATGAATTCACTGACACAACCAAAATTTTCGGAGAGGATGTTGGCCTAGCCTTAATTGGCGAATTAATATTCCGGCGTATGAGCGAGCATAGGAGTATTTAGATGGTATATTTGTTTGTGTGTAGGGGTTTTTTATATACAAGTACTCCAAAAAACTCAAGTGGTGTCACGTGGGTGTCTCAAATTGTGTCTTCATTGTACAAACACACAAGTATGATGAATTTTGCGAATCACTTGTAATTTTTAAATCGTTTGAAAATCTTGTTCATGTGGGATATTGGTATCACAGCTCTTTTGGCGACACCTATAATTGTGTAGTAAGTCGAAATGTAAAGTTTAGAAAGAAAAGTACCAGAAGAATAGGCCTTTTCAGGTTAATTGTTAAATCTATGAAAAATATTGGGTCCGCCTCTTTCAAATTAGGTACAGCAACATATATCGCACATCTAATGAAATACATAACGTAACTTCTTCAATTGTTTTCAAAAAGGAAAAGTTACCTTATTCCGTTAGATGTGCGATATGTATTTCTGTTTTCCTCAATAAGTTCTTAGTGGTGACACTAAATTGACACTAACGTCACTAAACTGTACTTAAGTCCAATCCTATGAAACACGTTGTCATCTACTTCTAAAATCTCTACTAGTTTCATCATTCCCTTTGCGCAAAGCTTATAATCGGCTTATATGAATGGACCATTAGTTTGACTTATCAAAATTGAACAGACATTGCGTTACTAGAAGCCCTCTACCTAAAAAGAAGAATGAAACAGTCTTGTCGAAACACATTTCAGTGCTGTCAAACGTTTTAACAAAATCATTCAAACAGTTTAGAATATAATACCCTTACAGTTTACAAAATTACAGTTAAGAACTCACAAAACGCATAGCCGGACTCCGTAATCCACAATCATAATATTATGTCAGCGAAAATGATTACTGAAACCTTTCTCTTTTCGGACTATTAGTGCCGCATGCCGCTTTGTACTATCACGAGTGGCAGGGAAAGAAAGTTCAAATTAAATACCTGCTCACATGTCCTGCAATACTGTCTGCGGTGATTGACAGGGGCAGTGGTTAGACCTTATGTTACAGGCTTAATGTCATATGCAGTTGTATGTACATAATACGGATGTACTTGTACCTCCATCACTTCGTTTCCATTGTTTTGTGAGGTGTTCAATATCAAGTCATCTACGGAACTAGGAAAATCTTATTAATTTATTATGCTCTTCTCGTAAGTTTACTTACAAGATACTCATCAAGGATCTAGGAATTCTAGGACCTACCGTAAAGCATTGTGTTGTCTATCATCCCAAAAACTTGTACTTTAGGATTTGCTGATGCACAGGCTTTCTTCTGTCCTATTTTTGTCCGAGTTGGGATAAGCAGAACATTGAAGATGATCCGTTTTCTATTGAAGGCATTTGAAAGTCAGAGTGGTTCATCAGAGGCCATTGGCTCATCAGGGGCAAAGAAATGTGTCCCCCAGTCCCACGTATGTTTCGAAGGGATCTTTGAGGTGTTCTTGTATTGACTAAGCATAGGCTCATTGGCCCTCGCTCTTTTGCTGTAATATGGGCTTTGTGATGAACCCTGCATATCTGCTAGAGTACTTTGATATGTAACCTTCATTATCATGAATACTGTTCTTGTTGACAGAACAATTTATCCTCCCCTTTCTTATCAGCAAACGCCTTGTTACGGCCCTGATTGCCTTGATATTGCTGTTTTATCCTGATGATGGAGTGGTTCTACACTGGGTTGTTGCCTTCACACAAATTATCCTCAATTAAGTACTTTTTTTTTCAAAACACATAAAACTGAAAGTTTGATCACATTTTGCAAAGCATTTCGTATAAATTTGATAATCAGATGAAATTTCGCGGAACTATACGTATTTAGTGCTGATTGATCTAATGTTGGGGTGCACCGGTACTTGAGTACTTTCTTAATAATTGAACCATCTAAGCCTTGATATGCAGAACTTCCTAAATCCTCCATCAGTTCTTATATTCGGTTTGTGTTCACTGTTTTGAAAAATTGTCTATTGTGGTCATACTGACAGCATAACTGATGACCTTATTTAGACTGCGGGGGTAAAGGGACTTTTCGGTATCATCCTAGCCGTATAAATGAGGTTTACTTAGAGGAAGGAGGTATAAAACGTTAAATAGTTGTAGAGCAGGTCGAAAAAGCGAATAAATTACGACCCTAACCCGATCACTATCCAGAAAAACTTCAAAAAGAAATCCGGGTGATGTCAAAAGGTTAAATTCTATGATGTCTACTCGTTTGCCATTAAAGAGCTATGGCTACATTGACACAGTGTGTATTGAATTGCGAATTGCACTTTATACTAAGTGCTACATTATATGTACATGTTAGATGCCATAGGACTCATATGAGGGAGATACAAAATAAATACATATGTAAATTTACCTACAGGTTCAATTGATACAAATGTTCGTATGTTCGTACATATTACTCTTAAGCCCGGTACAAATGTTACATGTTTCCTAACTTGGTCTGCCAATTTGGTCTTTCGATAGATCTTTGTGTGTGAACGCGATATTTTGCGCAAAATTCAGTTCTAGACGAGTGAAATTTGTGCACATATCGCGTATACAGATTTACAGATCAGTACACACTGAACTATCTGTCGAAACACCAGGCTATAAAACCAGGTTGGAAGACATGTATTAGCGTGTGTACCGAGCTTTAGGCTGGTCTCACATTGCACGCTTTACGCGACTTTGAGTAGCGCATAGTTATTATGTACATACAACTGCATATGATATTAAGCCTGTAACGTGTAACATAAGGTCTAACCACTGCCCCTGTCAATCACCGCAGACAGTATTGCAGCACATGTGAGCAGGTATTTAATTTGAACTTTCTTTCCCTGCCACTCGTGATAGTACAAAGCGGCATGCGGCACTAATAGTCCGAAAAGAGAAAGGTTTCAGTAATCATTTTCGCTGACATAATATTATGATTGTGGATTACGGAGTCCGGCTATGCGTTTTGTGAGTTCTAAACTGTAATTTTGTAAACTGCAAAGGTATTATATTCTAAACTGTTTGAATGATTTTGTTAAAACGTTTGACAGCGCTGAAATGTGTTTCAACATGACTGTTTCATTCTTCTTTTTAGGTAGAGGGCTTCTAGTAACGCAATGTCTGTTCAATTTTGATAAGTCAAACTAATGGTCCATTCATATAAGCCGATTATAAGCTTTGCGCAAAGGGAATGATGAAACTAGTAGAGATTTTAGAAGTAGATGACAACGTGTTTCATAGGATTGGACTTAAGTACAGTTTAGTGACGTTAGTGTCAATTTAGTGTCACCACTAAGAACATATTGAGGAAAACAGAAATACATATCGCACATCTAACGGAATAAGGTAACTTTTCCTTTTTGAAAACAATTGAAGAAGTTACGTTTTGTATTCCATTAGATGTGCGATATATGGTTGCTGTACCTAATTTGAAAGAGGCGGATCCAATATTTTTCATAGATTTAACAATTAACCTGAAAAGGCCTATTCTTCTGGTACTTTTCTTTCTAAACTTTACATTTCGACTTACTACACAATTATAGGTGTCGTTTAGGGTTTCACGATATTTTCATCTAGCATGTCGTGAGCCAAAAGAGCTGTGATACCAATATCCCACATGAACAAGATTTTCAAACGATCTAAAAATTACAAGTGATTCGCAAAATTCGTCATATACTTGTGTGTTTGTACAATGAAGACACAATTTGAGACGCCCACGTGACACCACTTGAGTTTTTTGGAGTACTTGTATATAAAAAACCCCTACACACAAACAAATATACCATCTAAATACTCCTATGCTCGCTCATACGCCGGAATATTAATTCGCCAATTAAGGCTAGGCCAACATCCTCTCCGAAAATTTTGGTTGTGTCAGTGAATTCATTTCAGAGTCATTCAGTGAGTTGCTACACACACAGTTTAGAGCTCATGATGTTCAGTTTCAATGGTTCTATGAAACATGACTATTCAAAACGTATTGTAGTCAAAATACTATGCCATTTACTCACATGAGTAAATTGTATTTGAAGATAATTTGGACCATTTCACTGATATCATTTACAATGCTCTACTCTGTACCCCAATAGCGATTGTCTCGAAAAAATTGTTACCAAGGAAATCCTATGCAGTCAGAAAACACATAATATTTATTGACATTATATACAGATACGCTGATCTCGTACCTACATTATTTTAATAATTTATTTAAAGGAATTGATTTGATCAAGGATAGCTTTTGTTTAGGTCAAGATAGCCTTTGTTTCCACTCACTGCTGCCAAAGGGTAATGCTGACTTTCCGTCACTATCTTAACAACTCGACTTTATACACCACTACCAGTCAGACCACGTTCCTGTCACACCTGTAGCTTTCGTTGCGCCTGAATGCCTAACTCCAGGAACATTATGATATCCGGGCCTCATGAGGGGGGTCCGTGAGCTTCTGTACTACCAGTATAATAATATGCTATTCTGTTTTGTCACCAGGAAAGCTATTCATTATTCATATCGTCTTATTCTGAATGATTTCCTCCCTCGACTTTTGATTTTATGTCGCCAAATTGGAACCACAGATTTCCCAGATTATGAACCCAAAGTTTGATCACTAACATGATTACTGACTGTGGGCAAATTGGGATCATTGAAGCTCATTCTGGCCCTGACCTGGCCCCCTGAAAGGGATGTAGCTTGAAAACTAGTAAAACAGAGCTTAAAAACTATGGGCAAATCGCAGAAAAATCCTCTAAAAATGCCTGTTTCCTTCCAGGCGTGAGACCCTGAAATCAAACCGGTACCTTCTCGTCTAGCTGTCAAGGTGATGACCGCACTATGAATGAATATTGAACCGTGAGGCTGTTCATAAATAAACCTAATATGACCGCAGTATGAATGAATATGGGATAGAGAGGCTATGAATGAATATTGAACCGTGAGGCTGTTCATAAATAAACCTAATATGACCGCAGTATGAATGAATATGGGATAGAGAGGCTGTTCAAGTGTTCATAAATAAACCTAATAACCACGCGGTAGTAGACGACTTCCTCATTTGTGATTGGTGCGGGGGTGTTGCGGCAGTAGACGTACCCTGGTCCGTTAGGCCAGCCACTCACTATCAGGTAGACCTGATCAGGTCTACCTGATAGTGTTTGCTCATCAGGTATCAGGTAGATTTGGCAGGAGGATCTTATCAGCCGTACGTGTCAGGTCAGGTCTACCTGTTAGTGTGTGTCAGGTATCAGTTAGACCTGACAGGCGGACCTGATCAAGTGCACTTAATCAGGTCTACCTGATAATGAGTGGCTGGCCTTAGTGTGTGGCCCGACTGTGTGCGGCCCGACTAGGCTTTTTTGTAATTTTCGAGGCACTGATGACAATTTTGACGAAGCTCTCAAAGTCTGTTCTCCACCACAGCACTTCTCTCGGGTCGGCTCGGTTACACTCGGTTGAAAACTGTTGAAAGTCAGCTCGCGTAGTTGAATAGGATGTTGAACATTTTGATAAGGATGTAATCAGATAGGCAGGCGAGAATAAGAACGGGTTTCTGTGGTAACTACTGGGTACCGGCGAACAAGATAATTGCTC
>NW_007380169.1:16732-29577 GCF_000475195.1 Diaphorina citri | reverse complement strand
TGGTCACTGCGCTCGCCTTGCACGCGGGAGACCCGGGTTCGATTCCTGGCGGTGTCAAGAAATTTGTATCATGCAAATAATTGATTCCGTGACTGGCTGTTGCGGGGCCCACTTAGCCTCGTGAGGAAAATGAGTAGCTATGACATATAAATGCGCACAGCGACCGGTGCCAGCATGGTAGAGGTAAACATTGGATGTTAGGATTATTGAAATATTTGGAAAATCCTCCAATGCTGCAGTGAGCACCAAAGTTGTGATATAATAACACAAACAAACTGCATTTATTTATTGTTAGATATTTGTTAATTTGATTGACAGAGGTTTAACGTCACTACGTAACTGTTCAGTTTTTTAGTGACGAGGGTTTTTACCCACTACGAGTATTCGGCCTGATTCGGCGACAAGCTTCTCACATTAACCTCACCCAGCCTGAGTGGGGCCGCGGCCGGGAAAAGCCAGGAACACATGACTGCCGAAATGGGTTAGCCATCCGGATACCCACCACGCGCCACGTTGCTTAAAACTTTAGTAATCGATTGGGAACTGGTTCATTCGACGGGCTTTCGCCACCCGCGCTGTTGTTTTTGCTCGTATCTTGTAAAAATCGAAAAAGAAAATCGATGATTTTTATTCTTTGATGGGTACGAATTACGAATCTGCGAAGTAGGTATACTTTCTTTAGATTTTAGGTGCAATATTGTATACCTACCTTTGTATACATACGTTCTCGTACCTATACTACTTATCATATCCCATCCCTTGCTTCTCATATCAAAAAAATAGCTGAAATACGGATAAAAAAAAACTATCCAGCACAATATCAGAAGTAACACATAAGTTTCACCCCTGCCATCCGGAGTTATGTAGTAAGAACGTCGGTAATTGAATTGGAAGGCATTATTTGTATAAAAAATCATGACGTTCCAAATAGAAAGCAACATAAATAAAAATCCTCACTACTCCTTGTTCCAAAAATAAATTCAATTATGTTTCACGAGTGTCCATCTTTATGGGTTTCATCTTTTTCGATTTGTTTGAGAAAAAAAAGGAAAAATCAGCAGGGCCAGAGTTAAGGTTGGTTGACCTTGACCAGGGCTCTCTTCCTTAGGCCAGCCACTCGCTATCAGGTAGACCTGACAGGTATAACCTGATTATTTCCGCCTGTCAGGTCTACCTGATAGTTTGTTTGCCTGTTTGTTTTCGAGCCGTACCTGTCAGGTCTTTATTGAAAGTTATTTACAGAGGGAAACTATAACAATCACAGTCCTTGTCTCTGTCAGGTCCACCTGATAGTGTGTGGGCTCATCAGATATCAGGTAGACCTGACAGGCGGTCCTAATCAGGTCTACCTGATAGGGAGTGGCTGGCCTAAGGCTAGGTCCACACGTGTTGTTAAATCAAACGGAATGGAGAGAAACTTTTTTCTCCAAATTCGAGCAAATGACGTTAAAAATCTACAAGTTGCGTAAATCTATAGAAGAAATGTACTTTTTACGGCATTTGATGTTGGTTGGTAAAATATTAAAGTTGTTCTTCTTAGTGATACTCATTTTCCTTTTCTTCATAGGAGTAACGAATCTCATCTAGAATTTCAGTATTGTTTTGTACAATGCTTATGGTACCTGAGATCAATCAATGTGATTTCTCAATTATTTAGCCTTAAGATACCATGTTTGTTACTTACAATTACACGATGCGCATTTCGATCATTGGATCATCATCAGGTGGATATGTCAATATTTTACGAAACCTTTTACGAAACTACGTGCTTTTTCGTTAGTGTTTCGTAAAATATTGACATATCCACCTGATGATGATCCAATGATCGAAACATGGTATCTTAAGGCTAAATAATTGAGAAATCACATTGATAGAATTTCAGACAATGATAAATGTTTCGGAGGAGAAGGAACAATTGCAAAGGAGAAAGTAGATAAATATTATAGGACCTTAGAGTTGAGAGTTGAAAAGTTCACGTTTTTTTTATTACTTTCAAGATTTTTCACTGTACTTTCTAGTTTGTCTTGTTTCAAATGTTATTGTAGATTGTGGTAGCTATTGCTGATTGCTTACCATTCAATTTGAAAGATCTGATAGATTGCAAGGTAAAAACAGTAATTTTCGAATGACTTTCCCGTTGTATTTTATTGTTATTACGGTAACAAAATGAAATATTAAAATAAGATTGTAAAAAAAGCAAAGATTAATAGATAGTAAAAGATTCCAAAATGTTTCGGAGGAGAAGGAACAATTGCAAAGGAGAAAGTAGATAAATATTATAGGACCTTAGAGTTGAGAGTTGAAAAGTTCACGTTTTTTTTATTACTTTCAAGATTTTTCACTGTACTTTCTAGTTTGTCTTGTTTCAAATGTTATTGTAGATTGTGGTAGCTATTGCTGATTGCTTACCATTCAATTTGAAAGATCTGATAGATTGCAAGGTATAGATTCGTAGAAGCTCAACCCGTCCTTTGGGGCTGGTCAGCCCCTACACCTAAGCCTCAATTTGGGCTTTTTGTGTGTGAAAGGTATAGATAGGTACCTACCTAAAAATTATAATGCAAGCAACACACCTAATTGGCAGATTGGTAGCATTGACTCCTCAGCTTCCAAAAACCATTCTCACGTTTTTTTTATTACTTTCAAGATTTTTCACTGTACTTTCTAGTTTGTCTTGTTTCAAATGTTATTGTAGATTGTGGTAGCTATTTCTGATTGCTTACCATTCAATTTGAAAGATCTGATAGATTGCAAGGTATAGATAAGTACCTAAAAATTACTATGTGCAAGCAACACACCTAATTGGCAGATTGGTAGCATTGACTCCTCAGCTTCCAAAAACCATTCTCTAGTTATTTTGGATCAAAGGACTTTGGTGGAATGAAAAAATAAAAATGAGAAAAGTTTAATAGAGTGGATATATTTTCAGGATTTTCACAGGGATTCTTACAATGTCGATCGACAATGAGCCATTTCTCAGAACTCCCTCACTTCACAAAGACCCAAGTTTCTTGTTCCTATGTGGGTAAAACTTCTCAATGAGAAAAGTTTAATAGAGTTGATATATTTTCAGGATTTTCACAGGGATTCTTACAATGTCGATCGACAATGAGCCATTTCTCAGACCTCCCTCACTTCACAAAGACCCAAGTTTCTTGTTCCTATGGGTAAAACTTTTGTGCAAATCCCATTTCAAACTTTGGTTTGATTTTTTTCAGCAGTAACATCATTTTCATTTTCATCTTGTGGTTGTGGTTCTTCAGGTTCATGTATCAGATCACTTGTATCGTTATCCATGTGTTCATAGAGAGGATTGCCATCGTAGAGGCCCTTGTTGAGCAGGATGTAAGCCGCTATGAATTCTATAGGATCAGGAGGACGAATGTCATCTGAAAGAGTAAGGCAGTCCGCACTTGGGTCGTCAATATTTTTTAAAGGTCGCTACAAACGATGAAGACAAAGATATTAAAGGTAAAAGTCGCCACAAACGATCAAGCCTGCAGCACTAACTTAATGTTTGGTTCGATTGGTCCCTTGTTGAGCAGGATGTAAGCCGCTATGAATTCTATAGGATCAGGAGGACGAATGTCATCTGAAAGAGTAAGGCAGTCCGCACTTGTGTCGTCAATATTTTGTAAAGGTCGCTACAAACGATGAAGACAAAGATATTAAAGGTAAAAGTCGCCACAAACGATCAAGCCTGCAGCACTTAATGTTTGGTTCGATTGGCATTTTCCACGATCACACGGTGAGACAAAAAGCTCAAAGTGCGTTTGCACTACAATCGTCGGAAGGCGATTGAAGTCGATAAAAAAAGTTAAAAGTGTTGACTTGTTTCAAGACTTTGCTTCACTGTTAATAATAAGAAGCCACGACAGTAAAAAAGAGATGTAAGCCGCTATGAATTCTATAGGATCAGGAGGACGAATGTCATCTGAAAGAGTAAGGCAGTCCGCACTTGGGTCGTCAATATTTTGTAAAGGTCGCTACAAACGATGAAGACAAAGATATTAAAGGTAAAGGTCGCCACAAACGATCAAGCCTGCAGCACTTAATGTTTGGTTCGATTGGTATTTTCCACGATCACACGGTGAGACAAAAAGCTCAAAGTGCGTTTGAAATTTTAGATAAATAACAGAATAACTTTTAGCTTTATTAATAGAAATAAATAAATACCTACCTAACCTACTGAAAATACAAGGAAATTTTCGTCTGTGGAAATCTACGAAGTAAATAAATTGATAAAGGAACTTATTGTATTTTATTGCCAATACTTTGTTAAGAACCGAAATGTATGGTCCTTTTTTCTAGACTTCAGAGACACCAAACATTTCTTCCATTAAGTATTCAGTCCTAAGACTTCAAGGCCCAGAACCACACTTTGAGATGATCAACGATTAAATCATGAAAGTTAATTAACGAATCAGAATGCAGCATTTTAAACTTTTGACAAAAATGCTGCATTCTAATTGGTTGAAAAACTTCAATTATTATTGATTACCTACAAATGTGTGGTCCCGACCTATCCTAAGAATCAAGTAGTTCTTCAATTTTGAGATCACAAATTGTTTCAATAATTTCATCCCTCGAAAACCTCCTCTTCTACGTCTTTTCCTTTTCCCTGGCGGCCATTTCTATCGCTTCCGCATGTTTCTTAGCTTTGAGCCGCAGGTCCGCAATGCTTGAGTTTTTCGACAGCAGTCTGTCCTGATGAAGTGCGGCTAGGGTTGCCAAACTGAAGCTAGGATATTGAGAGGCGGCACTGAATATATTGCCGTTGGGAGCGTTGCCAAGTGCCGCGACTGTGGCTGCAGCTGCGGCATACTGGAACAAATAAGATACGGTTAGATGTGTTAGAACGGGGGACGGGGGTGAATGAGTTGATTTTGATGTGTGTTTGATGGTGGTTAGTTCAAAGTTCAAACAGGGGGGGATGGTTAAGGCGTGTCCATGCACTTGTCTAGACATAGTCGACCGGCTGTCAATCGGCGAGGTGAAACTATGTTGTCGAGGCAGTGTGGAGTCGACATCGATCGACGGCCGGTCGACTATGTGTGGACACAATTTTAGAACGGGGTTGAATGAGTTGATTTTGAAGTGTGTGTTTGATAGTGGTTATTTCAAACAACGGGGAATTGAATGTCAGTGATCAGTGATAACTGAAGCTAAGCAACGATGGTGTTGTATCTGGGATTGTTATCTGGACGGTTGTGCGTTTTTGCTGTACAGCATTTTCTGCTAGCAATTTCAGGTTACATTCAAATTCGTGACGACAACTGAGGACTTAGGTGGACAATAACAGAGTAGCTTCAACACCGCGCCACTTTTAGTAGCGCGTAGTCGCCTTAAAAACCAAACCTATGAACCTATAATAGAGATTATAGAGACTATCTATAGATTTCCTATCATTTTCATTAGCTTTGGTTTTTCAGGCGACTACGCTTCCAATCCGTGACGGGCCGAGGTACTAGGTAGGTATCTTAAAATTGATGCCTGGATCAAAAGAAGCGGTTCTTACTTGGTGAGCTGCGGTCAGGAGCGTTGGATCGAAGGCGGAAAATGCCGCCGCTGTCGAAGCAGAGAACGGTAATGTCGGCAGTCTAGGAACATTGACATAGGGTGCTACTCGACATGGCTCTAGGGGGGTAGATACGGGTTGATGGTTGGACAGAATTATGCCGGCAGCTGAAAAGACAAATAGGAGCAGAAAAGGGTTAAATCAAAGTGTACATTTTTTTTTACAGTCAAGATCCTTTTCACAGTAGGTCTTAGAACTTAGAACAATCGTATTTTTCTTTCGCAATTTTCATAGTGGTCATGGTAGGGAATAGGGAAATTTCATAGTGGTCATGGTAGGGAATAGGGAAAGGTCATTATTCAACACATTGGCCATCCATTAACTTCTTCCTCCATTTTTAAGTAGTTATATTTTTCTTTTCTTTTTTATATTCTAGGTACCGTTGTACTATGTTTTTATATTATAGGACGTTGTACTATGCATTATTTTGTTCTATGTACAAGAAAATAAATAAATAAATAAACATTGCCTGGTATTGTTCCATTTCCCACCATTTATACCACCTGAAATTTGCGTAAGGGAAATGTGACCAAGCTCTTCATATTAAGCCCGAAATTTTTCGTGCTGTCAAGATCCTTTCCGGAATTATTATTTTTGTTAGGAACAGTTTTATATACCTTGGTAATGAATGTGCTATTAAGTATGCCTGATTAACCAGATATATCCAAGAAATTAAAATGATGAAAGCAACATAGAGAGGGGGCGGCCGTTCAAAAATTTCGTCTAAATCGATATCAGATATCTCGGTGAGAAAGCAGACGTTCAAAAATTTCGCCAAAGGTCAAAACAGATATAAGATATACCTAGCTGAGAAAGCAAAGTTCTGCATGAATGGTTGGGTATACCATTTATATGAAAAATGTATGTTCTGAGTTTTTTGTCGATCAAATATAAATGGAAACTTATTTAAAAAAAAAAAAAGAAAACAAACATAGAAAGGGGCGGCCGTTCAAAAATTTCGTCTAAATCGATATCAGATATCTCGGTGAGAAAGCAGACGTTCAAAAATTTCGCCAAAGGTCAAAACAGATCGACAAAGGATTCGTGGTGAATTGACAAATTTGACAAGCGGTGACTTATCATCTCACCGCTTGAAATCCTAGACAACTATGACAAATACGAGTAATGATAATGTAAACACAGCGATATCAAATTTTCGCAACACAGAGCAGCACACTGACAAGATAGAGCGCCCCGTAAATCAAAGTTCAAATTGAAAATCTGCTCTGTGTTCTCTCGACTTTGTCTCTGTTGAAATTCAACACAGAGCTTTGAATAATTAATGCTGGGAGAAGGAGGAGAGGGAGGAGGAGGATGATGTTGTAATGTAATTAAACCAATGTACAAATGAAATTTATTATTCGGGTGGTGGAGATGTCAAGAAGTATGTACACGTTCAGGGTGGTTCACTGACTAAGTCCATGTTAAGAAGGATTAAAGAGAGAGAGAGAGAGAGAGAGACTCCCGAAATCGAAGACCGAAAAGGAGGACAAGGAGAAAGCAAGCGGTTCCGCGGACGAACCTTATTTGTTTAGGATAAAGTTTGCTAAAAACAGAGTGAAGCAGAGAGCATAGAGCATCGGGTAGGTAGAAGGAAAGCGACGAATGCGAACATAGATTCATCTCGTCGATCGACGCGACGAGGGGTGGTGGAGATGTCAAGAAGTATGTACACGTTCAGGGTGGTTCACTGACTAAGTCCATGTTAAGAAGGATTAAAGAGAGAGAGAGACTCCCGAAATCGAAGACAGAAAATGAGGACAAGGAGAAAGCTAGCGGTTCCGCGGACGAACCTTATTTGTTTAGGATAAAGTTTGCTAAAAACAGAGTGAAGCAGAGAGCATAGAGCTAGAGCATCGGGTAGGTAGAAGGAAAGCAACGAATGCGAACATAGATTCATCTCGTCGATTGACGACCGGTCGACAATGTTTAGACACACCTTAAGAATCTTCTGGAAACGAGATACTACGTCAAGTATCATGATAACTTCCAAACACCTTAAGAAGTTTTTCTGAGTCACCCTGTTTACTTCGAGGGGTTATAGATGTCAGATAGTATAAACAGTAGGGGTGAAGTGAAACCCCCTTGTGGGCCATTATTCCAAATTTTGATTCAATTACCCAATCTAGTTTTAATCAACACGGCTTGACATCTCATGATTCAAAACTTTTTCGTTCCGATTTATTTCTGGTGTGTCTTTTTTTTATGATTTGTTTTTTATTTTATGGCAACCCAGATTTCAGTGGGGGAAGATGGGGAATTTCTAGTTCTCTTCAAAGGTTGCGAACAATCAAATAAATACCTAAATGCAAAATTCAGCTGGAATTAACTAACATCTGATCAAAACCATTTTATATCTTCAATTGTTATTTTAACCCTAACCCATCGAACGTTTGAAACATTGCATACTTAAGTAGTTCTTTTGTCAATTCAAACCAAGCTCCTTTTGCTTTCTTTGGGTACTGACATACGGTCTTACCAGCCACTGGAAAGCAAGAAACCCGGAAACAATTTGTTCCCAAAATATGTAATATTGGCCCCTCTGCGCCCCAAGGCAGATTCGACACTGGTTTGCCCATGATTATTGTTATTTTATTTCTTTCTAAATTTCATTTTATTTTCTGTTTCATTTTCCATTCTGCGCTGTTCATTGTTTTATAATGGAAAATAATTCCCGCGTTAATTGAAATTTATGTTTCGGGAAAATTATCATCAGCGCCCAGATACATACTGTTTTACGGGTGAAAAAAGTTCAGAAACATTGTGCTGTGGAGCAGATTTTCAACTTATTCATTCAAATAGAATTTACAGAATACCTACACATAAAATTTACAGGTTTCACTTTTAATGCACTTAGCTATACCGAAAATAATTCCCGCGTTAATTGAAATTTATGTTTCGGGAAAATTATCATCAGCGCCCAGATACATACTGTTTTACGGGTGAAAAAAGCTGTGGAGCAGATTTTCAACTTATTCATTCAAATAGAATTTACAGAATACCTACACATAAAATTACAGGTTTCACTTTTAATGCACTTAGCTATACGTATAATAATCTTAGATTCACTTCTTATTGCTTAAAGCTGATGTGTTCACTTACCTTTATGCATTTGGCTTTCATGCTTCCTACATTTGGCCCTCCTGTTTTGAAACCAAACCTGAAATTTGAAAAGGCCAATGTTACACAACAACCGAGGTCTTATCGTTCCGAAATCGAAGTCTATCGAAGAGAGAAGGAACATGCTTCCTACATTTGGCCCTCCTGTTTTGAAACCAAACCTGAAATTTGAAAAGGCCAATGTTACACAGCAACCGAGGTCTTATCGTCCCGAAATCGAAGTCTATCGAAGAGAGAATGAAGACAGGATTGGAAAAAGCCAGCGATTACCAGAACGAATCTTGTCTTTTTAGTATGAAGTTCGCCTCGGGCGGGAATCGAACCCACGACCTAACGCTTACTACCTATAGATACTAGAAACTATATTCGAAATTTAAGAATAAAACTATAGTGTACATAACTATAGGTATAAAGTGATAGGGGTCATCAATAAACGCTCAACTGACAGGGCCAAAGATCAATGCAATCAGGCCCTTGTGTATTATTCAGACCTTCTATCTCTTCCCTCCTCCTCCCTCTCCCTTCCTCTCTCTCTCTCTCCTTCTCCCTCTCCTTTATTCTTCTCCCTCCTCTCTCTCCTTCCTGATAGGGGTCATCAATAAACGCTCAACTGACAGGGCCAAAGATCAATGCAATCAGGCCCTTGTGTATTATTCAGACCTTCTATCCCTTCCCTCCTCCTCTTCCCTCTCCCTTTTCCCTATCCCTTCTTCTTCCTCTCTCTCTCACACTCTTTCTCTTTCTCTCCTTCTCCTTTTCCCTCTCCTCCCTATCATGTCTCCTGATTTTACAACCCCTGCCCAGAGCAAAACGATCAACCTCTTCGGGACAAATGAAAATGACGGGAAATTAATTTCTGTTGAAAAAGTTAGAAGGAATATACCTAATATCAATCCTATTAACTATTTATTTATTGGTGTGCCAGAAATTCCTGAAAACTGCTCTTTAATCCAGGTGTGCCAGCCTAGTTAGCTTAGTTGGTAGTGCGTCTGCCTTGTAATAGAGATACAAAGTACTTTCAAGTTTATGAAAGACATTATGATAATAGAGATTATCGTCCTCTTCACTAGTTTTGTTGAGGAAACGCTTTTTTTCGGACGAAAAACATTTTCTTTGTTTGATAGGGACTTAAACTGTGTCCAACTGTCGACACACATAGTCGACGGTTGTCGATCGAAGAGTTGAATCTAAGTTATCGAGACAGGCAGTGTGGACGGTTCAGTCGACATCGATCGACGGTTGGTCGACTATGTGTGGACACAGCTTAAGGGACCCAAAGTTACTGTATAACTGCTAAGGTTTTTAGTAGCGGGGGCTTTACCCTCCATGCGGCAAACATATTTGTTCTCACCCAGTCTGAGTGGCGCCGGCAAAAGACCAGCAGCACGTGTGCCCAGATAGTCACTCACCGTGATATAACCACATACATTCTACATTAATCTACATACATAATTATCATGTAGGTCCCTACCTCTCTACCTACTTATATCCTACCTACTCTTACCATCAGTAGTTCGTAGCCTCCGTGGCCGAGTGGGTATCACACTAGGCTTGCACGTAGGAGGTCCGGGCTCGATTCCTGGCGAGGCCGAGGTTTTATTCGGCTCTGTGCTTGGAGTTCGGGTTGCACTCAGCCTCGTGAGGACAATTGAGTAGCTACTTTAATTTTAATCGAGTAGCGACCAGTGGCAGCATTACTAGTGTAAAAATATTATTGAAATATGGAAATTGATTGCAAAGGAGGCACTTAGTAATATTGTGATATCCACTAAAGTTGTGAAAAAGCTCTGCTTTACCACAAAGAATTTGAGATTTACCTACTCTTACCATCAAGTTAGCTTTCAAGCAGTGTCCTCCAAAACACCCCATGATTGAGAAGAGGGAAGAAAAATTCCTTTTCATATTTTTTTCCCTTTATTTTTTAACATTGAATATTGAATTGAACATTGCAGTTTGATTAGGTTTAATTTAGATTGCAAATACTCGTGCTCATTAGCTATTCAACATCACTTATTCAATCATGGGATTGATATTTTCATCAGGGATGGTTGACTTTTCCATTTCAGGTAGCTATCGTCTGTAATGGAGGATGGATTTTATGCTTTCGGTTGGTCTGACTTTGAAGAGAAAAAGGCCCTACGAAGGGCCTACTTTTTGTTTGAGTTTTAAACTTGTAACTTCACATTTCATTTTTTTTTTTTTCGTTTGGTTTGTCTCTATGTCTGCTTGTCATTATAACCCTCGAACGATTCGTCCTATTTGGATAAAATTTGCCAAAAATGTTCGACACCGAAAGGATGCATTAGACCAGTCTAATGTAGCAATTGTGGTCTGTTTCTTGAAATGCCCATCCTATAGTGTGTCAGTTATCAAATGTACAAGAAAAGACGCTTAATTTTACTTAACCGTGACTAGGGCCTAGACCAGCATCAGTCTGTTCAATACTGCCTCTTAAACTGACACTCGTATTTATGAACAAGAATGATCGTTCTTAGATCAGTCTCAAGTCAAATTTGACCAATCAAATGCCTTGAGACTATGCTTAGCACGAACTTAAGAGCCAGCATTTTGTTCATAAATATGGGTGTTAAACTGAGTCTGCTCAATACTACCTCTCCAAGTAAGTTTGTTCTGTGCTGCAACCGTCCAAGTCTCCGGATCCAACCTCTTTGGATCCAGGAACCAGAGGAGAGACAAAATAAAACCTTACCTTTGCCAGCCTAGTTAGCTTAGTTGGTAGTGCGTCTGCCTTGTAAGCGCTAGGCCGCGGGTTCGATTCCCGCCCGGGGCGGATTTTATCCTGATGGGATAATGTTCGTTCTCGGAACGGCTGGCTTTCTCCTATCCTGTCTTCCTTCTCTCCTCGATTTCGGGACGATAAGACCATAGCAGTTAAAGTTCCCTCTGTCAAACCTCTTAAAAAAAAAAAAAAAAAAAAAAAAAAAAAAAAAAAAAAAAAAAAACAAAAAAAAAATGGAAATCTCACACTCAAGTGGGAGCACTTTGGACGACAGACCAAAGGAATTTAGTATTATTATTTTCAGATGTTCAGCATGGTCGTAAAAAAAAAAAAAAAAAAAATGAATAGATCGATTTAAATTGGTAAAAATCATCCTCCTCAGGATCTTATCCAAGTTAATCCCAATTTGTTATTGACTATTAATGAGCCTCCGTTTATGCTCACGTTAGATGGATGGTATGTACATTGATATTGAGAAAGCGGGTAAGTTCAATTACAAGTTCAATTGTACCATTAGAAAATAAACTAAAACATCGTATAAACTCCTGTGTTAACGATTGTTATACTCTACTAATCTTAAGGAGGTAAAATCCGAGCCTTATAATTAGAGATAAACGTAATGACTCCTTAATCACAAATGTTCACTTTTACTGTTATTTGCACACAATAAGTATCTGATGTCTTAAATGTTTACGAGGAGTATGGTTAAAATTAATAGTCTGATCTTGGATTTTAATACATAAAAAAACCTGTCTAGTAAGTTGATTGTTTTATTTGTTTTGCTTAAAAGCTGATCTCGTTCGATCTATGGACAAACCACTTTCTAGGTCTGTATTTACATTCAACAATTGATAGTAATTGACGTGGTTGGATGTATGGATGTATGCAACCAGAAGTCGGGATCATCTTTTTTTCACGTTTTGAAAGAGAATAGCCTTATCTTACAAATGTCTTTTGATACATTTTGCACAAGCAGTTAAAAATAATATGGATATCCGATGGAAAAGATATTTGTTTAAGTAATTAAGTTCTCTGTAAAGGTCGTCAATATCAATTTAAATTTAATTTAATTTGGTCGTTTGTCATATTGGGATATCTTGATTTTTGTTGAGTTATCCAAGGAAAATATTTTAGCCTAGGATAAGGGTTGAAGTCATACCTAGTCAAATGGTTAAAGCGCGTCATTTAGGAAGTGCCTGGCTTGGTTTGGTAGCCTGCTTGGGAAAAGCTTGTTATTGTTTCTGCTCGGAATGGGCCCTAGCTTGGGTCACGCCAGACACTGCAGTAGTTCTCGCAGAAGATACAGAGGATAACACCTAGCCTACTGAGTTCTAGAAGTGATGTGCTGAGTGGAAATGCTGAGTGGTGTAGTGGATCGCTCTCAGTGGTGAAAAAAACAATAAAAAT
>NW_007380169.1:0-14522 GCF_000475195.1 Diaphorina citri | reverse complement strand
TCCCTACACGACGCTCTTCCGATCTTCTATTAATTTATCTATCGCATCGTCAAGCAGAACTAATGACCGTTTGACCAATAGATTTCTTAACTTTCTCTGACACTTCAAAAAATTGAGACCATTTCACTTTCTTTATTACCAAAAACTGGTATTACTTACTAGTACCCGAACTTAGTGTCCAAAAAGATGTATAATCTATTTACCTAGGTATTATACTGATAAAATTATTACTTTAGCTGTCTGACTGAAGTGACACCAACAGAATGAAAGGTCCCTTTATCTATCGCATCGTCAAGCAGAACTAATGACCGTTTGACCAATAGATTTCTTAACTTTCTCTGACACTTCAAAAAATTGAGACCACTTCACTTTCTTTATTACCAAAAAGTGGTGGTACTTACTAGTACCCGAACAGTGTCCAAAAAGATGTATAATCTATTTACCTAGGTATTATACTGATAAAATTATTACTTTACCTATCTGACTGAAGTTACACCAACAGAATGAAAGGTCCTTTTAATATAACATAGGAAAAAAGCTCCTTTGTTTATTTTTTCAATTTTACTAATTTAACGAA
Source organism: Diaphorina citri (assembly GCF_000475195.1). NCBI lineage: Eukaryota > Metazoa > Arthropoda > Insecta > Hemiptera > Psyllidae > Diaphorina > Diaphorina citri. The sequence goes on along the minus strand of NW_007380169.1, from coordinate 13,945 downwards.
ATTATTTTTCTAAACAGAAATTTACGTTTGTAAAAGCGAACTGTTTTTTCCCCCTATACCGGGTGTTTTTTTTACATTTTAATTGTTACATGTATGATATTTGACAATATTAGGCAGTCCCGTATTACAGGGTGTTTTAAAAGCGAAGTAAATATACGCCGTATGGTGTTTCTTTAGTTGATCTTAAACACAAGTTATTGATCCCCCGGTTTAAATTTTATGTTGAAAACTTTTCAAAAATGGACCAACATTAGAACAACATGAGACCACAGATTTGGCCCAAATGGGTGGAAAAGAAGGACCCTTCGAGTTTTTCTACTATGTACATGATTTATGTGCCAAGTATAAGTACCTACACAGTACACATACACACCATAGATACCTAATGATATTATTAGATTTATTAGTGAAATTATTCCAACTATCTATTAAGGTAATATTCAACTCGAACAAGGATAAAGAGGATTGTCATCTCCACTAGATACATACATCTCATTAACATTGTCTGTAGGTAAATTTGACATCTCCACTATTTTATTCCTAGAGACTTTGTCTTAGGATAAAGAGGATTGTCATCTCCACTAGATACATACATCTCATTAACATTGTCTGTAGGTAAATTTGACATCTCCACTATTTTATTCGTAGAGACTTTGTCTTATTTGAGAAACTTTGGGAGTTTTGATCGACTAGATTCACATGACGTGGTTCGTTGGTAAATGTGACATCTCCACCATTGTATGAATAAAGCTAATGCTAAGGATAAAGAGGATTGGCATCTCCACTAGATACATACATCTCATTAACATTGTCTGTAGCTCTGTAGGTAAATTTGACATCTCCACTATTTTAGTCCTAGAGACTTTGTCTCATTTGAGACACTTTGGGAGTTTTGATCGACTAGATTCCTGTTAGATGTTTTGAGAAATTAAGGGAGTTTTGACATCTCCACTATTATTTTTTCTCAATAGTTAATGACAAATTTCTACATACCTAAATGTACAATTGTACATACCTACTTGGCTCAATTTGGGAGACATTGGAAGATTGTAGATACTTTTAATTTTCTCATAAGATAGTTGTTACATTTAACGTGACCTTTTGTGTAGCTGATTAAGCCGAAAATTAACAACTTCAAGTTCGAATGCAATGAATTTGTTTATAGAAAAGGTACCTATAGGTAATAATAAAATTGACGAACACGTTTTACATAGTTTGTAAACCATTATTTCGATAAGAGAAAGTTTTGCACTTTTTTTCTACTAAGGCTGAAGACCAACGTATGTAGGTATGTAGTTGGGTGCAGTTAATGATAGTTAACAATTACATTTATGTCTGGATCTTTCACCAAACAGGTATCTAGCTTTCTAGTCGAAAATGTGTGTTGTTTATTTTGTTAGTTGAATGATCTGTCGAAAAAATACATAATTTAGGTTCTAGTCTCATAATAAAAATTGTATGAGGAGCATTTGTAAATTTGTAGTCTATGAATAACATGTTTTTGTCATTTCACTTGTAAACACTAATTATACAGAATGTTTTAAAAGCGAAGTAAATATACGCCGTATGGTGTTTCTTTAGTTGATCTTAAACACAAGTTATTGATCCCCCGGTTTACAATTTTATGTTGAAAACTTTTCAAAAATGGACCAACATGAGACCACAGATTTGGCCCAAATGGGTGGAAAAGAAGGCCCCTTCGAGTTTTTCTACTATGTACATGATTTATATGCTAAGTATAAGTATTAGAACAACATGAGACCACAGATTTGGCCCAAATGGGTGGAAAAGAAGGACCCTTCGAGTTTTTCTACTATGTACATGATTTATGTGCTAAGTATAAGTACCTACACAGTACACACCATATAATGCCATAGATACCTAATAATATTATTAGATTTATTAGTGAAATTATTCCAACTATCTATTAAGGTAATATTCAACTCGAACTTTGAATATTGAATTGAACATTGCAGTTTGATTAGGTTTAATTTAGATTGCAAATACTCGTGCTCATTAGCTATTCAACATTACTCACTTATTCAATCATGGGATTGATATTTTCATCAGGGACGGTTGACTTTTCCATTTCAGGTAGCTATCGTCTGTAATGGAGGATGGCTTTTTTGCCTTCGGTTGGTCTGACTTTGAAGACAAAAAGACCCTACGAAGGGCCTACTTTTTGTTTGAGTTTTAAACTTTTAACTTCACATTTTATTATTATTTCTTTTTCGTTTGGTTTGTCTCTATGTCTGCTTGTCATTATAACCCTCGAACGATTCGTCCTATTTTGATAAAATTCGCCAAAAATGTTTGAAAGGATGCATTAGACCAGTCTAATGTAGCAATTGTGGTCTGTTTCTTGAAATGCCCATCCTATAGTGTGTCATCAAATGTACGAGAAAAGACACTTACTTTTAGTTAACCGTGACTAGGGCCTAGACTAGCATAAGGCTGTTCAATACTGGCTCTTAAACTGAGTCTGCTCAATACTACCTCTCCAAGTAAGTCTGTTCTGACGCAGTGCAATAGTCCTAAACTAAAATGGACGCGGCACATCAGGGAACAGGAAGAGACCGCCTTAACAAAGTCTGTTCCGTGCTGCAACCGTCCAAGTCTCCGGATCCAACCTCTTTGGATCCAGGAACCAGAGAAGAGACGAAATAAAACCTTACCTTTATCAGAGTGGTGACTCTCGCTAGGTGACGTAGTGAGTCGTAAAGGTGAGTCGTGTAGTGAAGATCTTGAGTCATCCGGATCCACAATAGGAGACATAGAAGACGCTCTTGATGACGTCACAGACCGCACTGGGTTCGATCCCGGGTAAGGCTCGTCTTTGTTATTGTTCGAAAAGGGTTCGTCCGATGGTTTGGTTCGGTCCGTGAAGGATTTACTGACGAAATTGGTTAACTGATCCATACTGAAGTTGGGAATAGGATCCGATTTTAAAAAGAACCTATTGAGTTGTTTTTAGTATAGGGTTAACTATTTGCTGGTTTAATTTAATTTAAATTTAACTATAACTGCCTGGAAATAGATTTACTGACGAAATTGGTTAACTGATCCATACTGAAGTTGGGAATAGGATCCGATTTTAAAAAGAACCTATTGAGTTGTTTTTAGTTCTATAGGGTTAACTGTTTGCTGGTTTAATTTAATTTAAATTTAACTATAACTGCCTGGAAATGTCTTGAATTAATGAATTTGTTTATAGAAAAGGTACCTATAGGTAATAATAAAATTGACGAACACGTTTTACATAGTTTGTAAACCATTATTTCGATAGGAGAAAGTTTTGCACTTTTTTTTCCTACTAAGCAGAGAGAGAGAGAGAAAAGGACTTTTGCCATCAGGGTGAATTTTCAGCATTTAGCCTTGTGAAGACACCTGAATTCCAAAGTCCGGTTCAAACATTTATTCCTGTTTACCTACACCTACTAATTTAGGAACTACAAAATAGTGGAGATGCCAAAAGTCCGAACCATGTCTTTCATTCACTGAGCTACTTCGGTTTGCTAATAATTAACATACGTTCACGTACCACGTACCTACCCTAATACAAACAAACGATTTCGGTCTACCCAGGTAGTTCTAAGGAACTTTCAAAAAGTTCAAGGAAATACCTACCTGCCCTTACCACCTAAACGGAAAAAAGGACGCAAAGACGAGATAAGTTTAAGTGAGAAACTAGTTAGGTAGTTATAGTTACTCTTAAGCCTAATATTGACGCTCCAAGTTGGAAAAGTTCATTTCATTACACTAATGAATTGACTGTGTACCTTCCTTCTTAGTCCTCTTCATTGTTCAACTTTCCGCCATAAGATACAAACTTTGCGTTATAAATGTAAAATGTCTACATGTAAGTATATATTCTCTACCTCTACCTTCTATTCAGTGATAGGCTAAGGCTAAATGTACCCACATTAACACTAGATGCCTAGAATGTCGGATTTAGCCAACCTGACTTCTCGCGGACATTATAGGAATTGCGAAAGTCCGGAGTCCATAGGAGAAAGCCAGCCGTTCCGAGAACGAACATTATCCCATCAGGATAAAATCCGCCCCGGGCGGGAATCGAACCTGCGGCCTAGCGGGATAAGTTTTTGATTTTCATTGTAAGTAGGTAGTCGGCCTAGTTAGCTTGGTCTGCCTTGTACTATTTGTAAGCGCTAGGCCGCGTACTTTTGTAACCGTTTTCGGATTACTACAGGATGCATTCTTTTACCTCCGAAAACGAAAAAGTTCAGTTAGAAAATCTCCGTCCCGGACGGAATTCGAACCCAGCACCTCCGGATTGAGATTCAGTGCTCTTAACTTCTCTGCTACAGAGGATAACTTACCATGTATCCGTTGTCACTCAGCTCAAATGAACCGCCAAACAATGTTCTCTTGACATCTTGGTTAACGTTTGGCACACCTAGCAAGCTTTGTTTTGATTGGTCTAATCCAGACAGGAATGGCAAGCTGGAAAATGGTCTTGTGCTCTGGAATAGAATGGATGAGGTATTCCACCAAAAGATCCAGTTATACATTGATGGTAAACCTTTAAAGGTGTGATCAAACATAGTCGACCGGCCGTCGATCGACGAGGAAAATCTGTTGTCGAGGCAGTGTGGACGTGTCAGTCAACATCGATCGACCATGTGTGGACACACCTTTATAAGCCAGCCCAGTTAGCTTAGAGCTAAGCGCGTCTGTCTTGTAAGCCCTAGGTCGCGGGATCGATTCTTGTCCGCGACATCTTTCTATGGAGTCTACCAAGTTCGTAGAGAGAGTGGTCTCGCGAAAAAGGCTACAGTGTACTAGCACCTAGCGGTACCTCTGCTTAACTCCATACACAAAAGCCCACCTTAGGCGTAGGGGCAAACAGCCCTAAGGGATGGGTTAAGCTTCCACGAACCTCAGGCATTTGTAGGTTCATCACACTTGAACTTTGTCTGTAAAGAAGTGACGACAGAGATTTCATTATGTGGTTCATCCTCTCGACCAGTAACTTGAAGGAAAGTGAGTTCCAGGTGTCCTTGTTTTGTGAGACAGTGCATAGTGAAGAAATTTTGGTTAGTGAGAAATGCTGTGTTAATGGTTGTGGGTCCGATCTGTGTGTCTGGAGTCTGTAGTACTGCTGATTGGCTTATTACTGGCCACAGAACTATCCAGAAGGATCATTTAACCTTAATGCTGAGTAACTTTTCGTCAGGAACTTTTGGCGCTTTTTTGCCAGTAACGTTTCGTGCCCATTAACCATGCAGAAGGTCCCCAGTTCGTAACCCGGAACGAAAAAGTTGCACTCGTACGTTTAGTAGAGTTACAAAAAGTCCCAGGAACACGCGTTTGTTTGCCATGCTGAAGGTCCCGGGTTCGATTCCCAGGACAAAAATATTGCACTCGTACGTTTTCTATTACTAGTGCCTCAAGTTGAAAAATAAATGAAAAGTCACCGTTTCTTTCTTTTAAATAGGTACATTTCTTTACAAATAAAAACAGAAAAAAAAAACAACAATAATTTTACAATAAATAAAAATAAAATTAGTATAGGACATGATGTGTTCAAGAATATGTTTTGCTGGATGTGGGAACTACAAGGTCACCAGCAAAATTACAATTTTATTGTACCTGCCCAAAATATAGGTACGTATTTACTTCATGGTATTTTCTAATACCTTTAGCTACTTTTTCTTGGACCAACAATAAAATTTAATATTCTTGTACACATTTGACACTTCAGAGCTCAAGACGAGCATTAACTAGACAACTACAGTAGGAACTTGATTTGCAGACTCAGATATGCAGACCCGTTGTGACGGCGTTTTTTCTTTAGGCTATTTTATGAGGAATTCAGAGAAGTCTTGGCCTATAATCCAGTTCCTACAGTAGGTCTTCTCAAAAACTACAGTGCTCAGGTCTTTTAAAAGTTAATCTACAAGAGTAAAAGTAACTGGGCATTATTCTTACGTTCAAAAGAAACTTTCCAACCACGCACAAAGTTGCTCAACGGAACTGATTTGTCCAGAACTGGTACATTTTTTTTTTTATAGCTACTAGCTAGAAGCCTCAGCTATTTGTTCGTTTTCCACTTAAAATCAATCTATTCTCAGTCACACAAAAAACTCGAGCACGTAAGTTTTCTCGTAAAGATAAAACGAAAAATAGAAATCAAATAAAAAGCAAGAAGAAATGTACATAAAACGACCCAAAAGGAAAGGAGAAAATATTGTAAGAAAATAGAAAAGAGACAAAAAAAGGGGGGGGGGGAATAAAAATCACGCGTTTATAAGACAAAAAACAAAATGTAAAACAGTTTGAAAATTTCTACAAGTTAAATGATAAAAAAAATACCTAATTGCACGACACTTAAATAATTGAAAGATTTTAATCAAGAAGAGTCAGAAGACCGAAGTTGAGTTTTGAGGGGGGAAAAAGATAAACTTTTCCGATTCATCAGTTGTTGGAAATCTAAAAATTTTTTAGGGGGGAAAAAAAAAAAATTTCCGATTCATCAGTTGTTGGAAAAAAAAAAAAAAAAAAAAAAAAAAAAGGACCAAGTAAGGTTGGGAGGTTCTTCTTGATTAAAACTCCGTCAATTAATAATGGGGAGGAGGTCTACATAAACCTTATGAATTGATAATTAAGCATATTCTGAGGTCATAAGAACCTGAGGCAACAATTGAAAAGTTAATCGAACTGACTTCAGCAATCTGATTGGTTCATTTTGAACTTCGGATAAAATAATAATATGTACCTACAACATCGCCGTTTTTATTTCGTAGCAATGAAGCAACTGCTACACTAGACTCGTCTGGTCTATATCATAGCATGCCCAATTGCCCATCCCTCATCAGATGGGAGATAATCTCCAATGTGACTTCAGCAATCTGATTGGTTCATTTTGAACTTCGGATAAAATAATAATATGTACCTACAACATCGCCGTTTTTATTTCGTAGCAAAGAACCAACTGCTACACTAGACTCTTCTGGTCTATGTCGTAGCATGCCCATCCCTCATCAGATGGGCGATAATCTCCAATCTTGATTGCTTTAATACAGTATTAACTTCAAATCTTAACGTGTCCTCGGGTGTGAATTAATAAATATAATTGTCAAATAGTCTATTGAAGCAGTATTTTATCAGTTCATTACAGGTTCAAATTTGATTGGCACATAATATAAGATTTCATAGAGTTTAAAAAAAAAAAGTAGATATATCTTTAAAACTGTGAAAATATTTCCATTTTAATTAATTAAAGATAATAAAGAAATTTATTATATTCTGTCGTATAGTTGGATCAAACTTTTGTTCATACTACATATTACCATTTGATATGTTTTAAATGTGTTGTACAAAGTTCAAGTAGCATTAGTAACACGTCATAAGTTTACTGCTATGCAAGAATACGATCAAAGTTGATGTACAAGATAAAAAATTCAAATCGTTTTCCACAATTTCAAAATATCTTACCACAGAATTCTAAACACAAAAAAAATCACAATTAAAAATAAAATTCATCTACATTTTGAGCATTTAAGTGAAACTGGAACTTTTTCAAGATCTTTTATAAAGTTTCACCTCAATAAAGCTAAAAAGGAAAGAACATTCTAAAGCGGTCAAACTTTCTTGACTTGGCGGGGTGGAGCACTACCGCGCTCCTTGGAACTTTTTCAAGATCTTTTATAAAGTTTCACCTCAATAAAGCTAAAAAGGAAAGAACATTCTAAATACAGCTGTCAAACTGTTTTGGGGTAGAGGCTACTAGTACTCCACCATTCCATTATACCTAACTGGCTGGGTTATTTATTACGTACTAAACATTGCAGTATAGCCTCAACACAAAATGTATGTTTATTAAAAACAACTAAGGTAGATTTTTTTTTATCTACCTGATTACCTCATAGTTTGTTGAAATAAATAAAATTTTTGGTATCAAATATAATATCATATAAAAAATTTACACTTACTTATTTCACATCAGAAATTATATTACAAGTATTCTAAAACCTAAAAGGAGAGAAATACAAAAAGGAAAAATTTGACTAAAAACACTTCTTATTCCTGGCAAGCCACATACTAGGGAGTTATGTACAAAATGATAATGACTACCCTAATTCTATTGAGTTTCCTAAAATTCAAAATAGGTAAAACGGGGTTTAAAATGAGATGAAAATTACACACAACAAAACAGAGCAAAGTAAAAGAAATTACACTAAAGAACAGAAGAAATTTTGAACCAAAGTATACTACTAAGTATACTAGACTCTCGAGTGGAAACCAACCACTAGGCCAGAGTAACGCCCGGAGTGTTTTTGAGTTAACTTTCTGTGGTCTAGGGCATAAGAGTAAAAAAATGTTTGAACTAGATAAAAGTTTCATGGTCTAAGACTCTAAGGATTTCTAAGATATTAAAATCCAAATTCAATTTAAGTAAATACGATAAAATTATTATTATTTTGAGGTAAAAATAAAAATACCTATTATGTATGACCTAATGAGGTTCATAGGACTCACTAACAAAATGTGATCAGGAGTTTTCTGCCACTATGTGTTATTAGATTTATTAGGATTTACCCCAATATGGTTGATAAATATCGCTTAAAAAATCGCTAATGTTTTTTTTTTTTCTTTCTTTTTTTTTCACCAAAAACCCTTGTATTTTGGTCCAATTTACTTTGAATGGGTTTTTTATGCGATGACTCCTTTGTACAACAACGCTTAAGGTTCATGTAGGACATGAATCCTACCGTTAGAGCGATTCTGATGAAATTGATTCTGTACGCAAAAGGTTTGAAAAAAAAATGTTTTCTTTACATCTGACTGTAACAACAACGCTTAAGGTTCATGTAGGACATGAATCCTACCGTTAGAGCGATTTTGATGAAATTGATTCTGTACGCAAAAGGTTAAAGGATTTTAAGTTTTTTTTTTTTTTTCATTTTAAAGATGAGTGTTTCAAAGCCGGTTTTGTTTCGTAGCAATGAAACAACTGCTAGATTAGACTCGTGTGGTCTGTGCCATAGCATGCCCATTGCCCATCCCGTAGTATGCCTCACATCAGATGGACGAGAAGAGACACAATACGGATGGGAGGGGGTGCTTGTTGTGCTAGGGCAGCCTCGAGTTCATCCATGATCATGGAACGTAGGTTTTTCACCTGAGGAAGAAAATGGAGAAAATCAGATTGGCTTAAAGGATTTGAAGTTTTTTTTATTTATTTTAAAGATGAGTGTTTCAAAGCCGGTTTTGTTTTGTAGCAGTGAAACAACTGCTAGATTAGACTCGTGCGGTCTGTGTCACAGCATGCCCATTGCCCATCCCGTAGTATGCCTCTCATCAGATGGACGAGAAGAGACACAATAGTTCCGAACTTCATCCTAAAGAGATAAGGTTTGTTCTCGGACATGGCTGGCTTTCTCCTATACTGTCCTCCTTTCAATTTCGGGACGATATAAGACCTCTGTTGTTAACAGTTCACTCTATCCAGCCTCTTGGAGGAATACATCATTTTTATTAATACAGTACAAGGAAAGTGGAAAAAAACTGTTAAATTTCCAACCTGTGGTCTGTGTCACAGCATGCCCATTGCCCATCCCGTAGTATGCCTCTCATCAGATGGACGAGAAGAGACACAATAGTTCCGAACTTTATCCTAAAGAGATAACTCTCGGACATGGCTGGCTTTCTCCTATCCTGTCCTCCTTTCAATTTCGGGACGATATAAGACCTCTGTTGTTAACAGTTCACTCTATCCAGCCTCTTGGGGGAATACATCATTTTTATTAACACAGGAAAGTGGAAAAAATCTGTTAAATTTCCCACAAGTTCAAGACTAAAAGGTGGTTGAAAAAAATATTGTACCAAATTTCGTTTCCCAATTCATAAATCTGGACCTCGTTTGATTGAAATAGTTTACTTAATTTTTAACAATAACATAAGTAGGTAAAGAATAAATATAGAACCTCTTTAAGACTACAGAACCTTCTGGGAAGTCTTGATAGATTCGAACCATTATTCTCCAGATCCAAAGTCCACTGTGCTAACTACTACACCACTGAGTTCAGTACTCACCACATCTTCAAGGGTCAGATAAGTTTTTTTTTTTTTTTATTTTTTTTTTAGACATTTATTTACACAATTGAAGGAGTTTTAACAAGAAAGTCCTACCTCGCTGATAAGTTTTTGATTTTCATTGGAAGTAGGTAGTTAGCTTGGTTGGTAGCCTAGTTAGCTTGGTTGGTAGCGCGTCTGGCTTGTACTACTTGTAAGCGCTAGGCCGCGTACTTTTGTAACCGTTTTCGGATTACTACAGGATGCATTCTTTTACCTCCAAGTCTATCCGAAAACGGAAAAGTTAGAAAATCTCCGTCCCGGACGGGATTCGAACCCGGCACCTCCGGATTGAGATTCAGTGCTCTTAACTTCTCTGCCCCGCTGCGCTGGTTGATTAACTTCAACCTTCAACGGTCCATCGTCATCGAAAACTAGTTCAACATGCTAAGTTACCGCTGGCCTCCAGCCTGATTCCACAATTTTCTCTCACCTATGGATTCGATCTTGGAACGGCTGGCTTTCTCCTATCCTATCTTGCTTCTCTCTACGTTTTTGGTAGGTACGATAAACGATAAGGCTTTAGCAGTTATGTACTTAATTTAAATCTCTCTTAGGCTCTTGGTCCTCTGGATAAATGGGTACTTTCAGCATACAAAACTACGGAGTTTTCCTAAAGAGTAGACTAACACATCCACGCCTGTATGTCAGGACGAGGTAGCACGGAGGTGGAAGAGAAGAAATTGAATTCTTCATCTCGTTAGTGAAATGGAATTAAGACTCTTTGCTCAAATAATAAAAGCGTTAACTTATTTTATTAATAAACTCCTGCATTTCCAGAGCTCGCCTGCGAAACTTTGTTAACTTCGCCCCCTACGGGAAACTTTCAGTCTGAGTTTCCCTCTTTTAGTTTTTTTTTTATCTCTTGTAGTTTTGTCGTATGAAACGTTTTTATGGCCCAATTTTCAATCAAGTGGATGTCTTGTAAAATAAAACCTGTAAGGAAAGATCGGTTTTCCCTTTTACATTGTGAAATGTTGCTCTATAGAACAAGGATTTTCAATATTGTTAACTTTATTAGTAAGTTGAATGCTTGTAAAAAAAAAAGATAGAAAGTATAAAAAACCAACAAAGGTGAAGAAAACTTCGCCTTTATATTTTCCCTTTTTATGGCCCAATTTTCAATCAAGTGGATGTCTTGTAAAATAAAACCTGTAAGGAAAGATCGGTTTTCCCTTTTACACTGTGAAATGTTGCTCTATAGAACAAGGACTTTCAATACCTAGGAATTTCAATATTGTTAACTTTATTAGTAAGTTGAATGCTTGTAAAAAAAAAAAAGATAGAAAGTAAAAAACCAACAAAGGTGAAGAAAACTTCGCCTTTATATTTTCCCGGGTATGCAATCCGCTCCGTGTGAGAGTGCACGAGATAAAAAATATCATACAACTTCTCACATTTTTACAGTTCTGCTGCAAGTGGCGCGATTTGCTCGCCCGTGTTCTCCGCTCCGTGTGAGAGTGCACGAGATAAAAAATATCATACAACTTCTCACATTTTTACAGTTCTGCTGCAAGTGGCGCGATTTGCTCTCCCGTTACTAATAAACTTACTTGGTGCGGAGGTTTACCGTGATCAGGAAGGCGGTACCTCCGGGGTAAGGGCTATCCATTGCACTACCGGATAGTCTGAGCCCTGTGAGTGTGCAAGTGCATACATCGGGCACCCAATTTTTGGTAGCGGGGACTGCGTGCGCGCTTGTCCCTTTCTTAGGAATACTAAACCTACCTGGAAAATCAGTAATATTGACCAAGAGTGTGCAAGTGCATACATCGGGCACCTAATTTTTGGTAGCGGGGACTGCGTGCGCGCTTGTCCCTTTCTTAGGAATACTAAACCTATCTGGAAAATCAGTAATATTGACCACGGTCATGTCAAGAAGCTCGTCTGGTAAACGGGTAGGTAGAGAGCCCGGGTTCAATCCCAGCTGAGGCGTAGAATTTTATTAATATTAATCATTTGAGAATTATGAACTCATACCTAATTAGAGCTCTTATAGGGTTAGGTGATAGAGAACGTCGTTAGTGCCTCAAGTTGAAAAATAAATGAAAAGTCACCGTTTCTTTCTTTTAAATAGGTACATTTCTTTACAAATAAAAACAGAACCGCCAAACAATGTTCTCTTGACATCTTGGTTAACGTTTGGCACACCTAGCAAGCTTTGTTTTGATTGGTCTAATCCAGACAGGAAAGGCAAGCTGGAAAATGGTCTTGTGCTCTGGAATAGAATGGATGAGGTATTCTACCAAAAGACCCAGTTATACAGTGATGGTAAACCTTTAAAGGTGTGATCAAACATAGTCGACCGGCCGTCGATCGACGAGGAAAATTTGATGTCGAGGCAGTGTGGACGTGTCAGTCAACATCGATCGATTATGTGTGGACACACCTTTACAAGCCAGCCCAGTTAGCTTATAGCTAAGCGCGTCTGTCTTGTAAGCCCTAGGTCGCGGCTTCGATTCTTGTCCGCGACATCTTTCTATGGAGTCTACCAAGTTCGTAGACAGTGGTCTCGCGAAAAAGGCTACAGTGTACTAGCACCTAGCGTTACCTGCTGCTTAACTCCATACACAAAAGCCCACCTTAGGCTTAGGTGTAGGGGCAAACAGCCCTAAAGGATGGGTTAAGCTTCCACGAACCTCAGGCATTTGTAGGTTCATCACACTTGAACTTTGTCTGTAAAGAAGTGACGACAGAGATTTCATTATGTGGTTCATCCTCTCGACCAGTAACTTGAAGGAAAGTAAGTTCCAGGTGTTCTTGTTTTGTGACACTTAGTGCATAGTGAAGAAATTTTGGTTAGTGAGAAATGCTGTGTTAATGGTTGTGGGTCCGATTTGTGTGTCTGGAGTCTGTAGTACTGCTGATTGGCTTATTACTGGCCACAGAACTATCCAGAAGGATCATTTAACCTTAATGCTGAGTAACTTTTCGTCAGGAACTTTTGGCGCTTTTTTGTCAGTAACGTTTCGTGCCCATTTACCATGCAGAAGGTCCCAAGTTCATAACCCGGAACGAAAAAGTTGCACTCGTACGTTTAGTAGAGTTACAAAAAGTGCCAGGAACACGCGTTTGTTTGCCATGCTGATTGCTGAAGGTCCCGGGTTCGATTCCCAGGACAAAAATATTGCACTGGTACGTTTTCTATTACAAGTGACCATGCTGAAGGTCCCGGGTTCGATTCCCAGGACAAAAATATTGCACTCGTACGTTTTCTATTACTAGTGCCTCAAGTTGAAAAATAAATGAAAAGTCACCGTTTCTTTCTTTTAAATAGGTACATTTCTTTACAAATAAAAACAGAAAAAAAACAACAATAATTTTACAATAAATAAAGATAAAATTAGCAAAGGACATGATGTGTTCAAGAATATGTTTTGGTGGATGTGGGAACTACAAGGTCACCAGCAAAATTACAATTTTATTGTACCTGCCCAAAATGTAGGTACGTATTTACTTCATGGTATTTTCTAATAGCTTTAGCTACTTTTTCTTAGACCAATAAAATTTAATATTCTTGTACACATTTGACATACTTCAGAGCTCAAGACGAGCATTAACTAGACAACTACAGTAGGAACTTGATTTGTGGACTCAGATATTTTCCCCTGCTGTGACGGCGTTCCCCTTTTGAGATATTTTCAAGGAAATCACAAAAGCCTTGGCCTATAATCCAGTTCCTACAGTAGATGTACACAAAAACATCTCCAATCTTGATTGCTTTAATACAGTCGGATTAACTTCAAATCTTAACGTGTCCTCGGGTGTTTCAAAAGAAACTTTTTTTTTTTATAGTCTATTGAAGCAGTATTTTATCAGTTCATTACAGGTTCAAATTTGATTGGCA